>NW_023996185.1:0-55572 GCF_015586225.1 Lucilia sericata | reverse complement strand
GAAAAGTTATGAATCAAAATTTAAAACAACCTCGAAAAAAATAAGCATTTTTTACACATTCTGATGTAATTTTCTCGAAAACTATGCAAGATAATTCCATGAAAATCACCACACGTTCGTTTCTATACAAGATCTTGATCACTGCTGAAAATTGCCAGAATCAGTCCACAATTTCATATACCTCCCATACAAAAGTACATATTCCCTGAAAATGGGTTTTTTGTTAATAACTTCCGTCAGAATGTTGATATCTTCACAAAATTTTACAAATTGAAATCTTATGTCAATAGAATTCATTCAGAGAAAAAATTTTCTGGATCGGTCCATAATTGGACATAGGTCCCATACAAGGTCCCCTCCCGAAAATCACTTAAACGCGCGTAACTCATTACTAAATTAATATATCCATATAAAATTTGGTACAAGTATTGCACATATACACAGAAACATTACTGTGAAATTTTTTCCGATCGGTCCATAATTGGTCATAGCTCCCATACAAGGTCCCCTCCCGAAAATCACTTAAACGCGCATAACTCATTACTAAATTAAGATATCCATATAAATTTGGCATGAGCAGTGCCCATATGCATAGAAATATTACTGTGAAATTTTTTCCGATCGGTCCATAATTGGTCATAGCTCCCATACAAGGACCCCTCCCGAAAATCACTTAAACGTACATAACTCATTACTAAATTAAGATATCCATATAAAGTTTGGAACAAGTATTGCTTATATGCACTGAAATATTACTGAGACATTTTTTTCCGATCGGACCATAACTGATCATAGCTCCCATACAAGGTTCCCTCCCAAAAATAACTTAAACGCACATAATTCATTACCAAATATTGATATCCATACATTTAGCAAAATTATTGCTCTTATACACATAAATTACACTATAAAATTGTTTTACGATCGGTCCATATTTGGTCATAGCTCTCATACTAGGTCCCCTTCAGAAAATCAGTTAAATGCTCAATATTCATTACCAAATAATGATATAGATACAGAATTTTGAAATTTTTGTCTTTATATACATAATTCGTCATAGCTCCCATACAAGGTCCTTTTACGAAAATCTCTTAAACGCACATTACTCATTACCAAATAAAGCTATTGATACAAAATTTGCCACAGATATTAGTTTTGTATACAAAAATTCTATTTCAAGATTTTCACGATCGGTTCATAGCATGGGTGCGGTCGGTCCCATACAAGGTTCCCTTCCGAAAATCACTTAAACACACATTACTTATTACTAAATTACGATATAGATACAAAATTTTACTGAAATATAGCTTTTATGTACAGAAATTTAGCTTAAAGAATCTAGGTCCTGCCGCTGAAAGCACTTTAACCGTATTTAACTAGTTGCATTATCAATTTGTGTTGATTATATATATTTTGAAAATCCTTTAATTTTTCACACACATGCATACATGCAAATTACTAAATATCGCTAAGCGCTATAAAAATATAAAGAAAATTGCGTTTGTAATGTTCAATAAATCTTGGAATTGTAATAGATTTAAGCTGGGATTTGGCTATTTAAGACATGAGAAACTTATTTCTACAAATATTTGATCAATTAGAAAAGTATTATTATAAAAGTAGCTGGTGGAGGTTATTTAAGATTCGGCTCAGCCGAATATAGCACTCTAACTTGTTTTTAAATTAAAAACTTGTTTTTATACTAAAAACGGGTTTTTATACAGAAAACTGGTTTTTAAGCTAAAAACTGGTTTTATATTAAAAACTTGTTTTTATATTAAAAACTTTATTTTATATTAAAAACTGGTTTTTATACTAAAAACTGGTTTTATGCTTAAACTGGTTTTATGCTTATAACTGGTTTTATGCTTAAAACTGGTTTTTATACTAAAACTGGTTTTTAACTAAAAACTGTTTTTTAACTAAAAACTGTTTTTAAATTTTTTAAAAAACTGGTTTTTAACTAAAAACTGTTTTTTAACTAAAAACTGGTTTTTAACTAAAAACTGGCTTTTATACAAAAAACTGTTTTTTATACTAAAAACTGGTTTTATACGATAAAGTGGTTTTATACGAAAAACTGTTATTATACTAAAAACTGGTTTTTATGCAAAAATCAGGTTTTATACTAAAATCAGGTTTTTGTAATAAAAACTTGTTTTGATGCTAACAAATCTTTTTATATTAAATTGCAGCTTTTATACACGTTTTATACTAAAAACTGGTTTTTATACTAAAAACAGTTTTTTTACTAAAACCAGCTTTTTATACTAGAAACTAGTTTTTATACTAAAACTAGTTTTCATATTAAAAACTGTTTTTTAAACGAAACTCACAAGACAACTTTTACGTATAAACTCACAGTTTAAATTAAATTTTCTGAGCTTTGAAACTTTAAACTAAAGCCCGGTTTTTATACTAAATAAAAGCTGGTTTTATACTAAAAACTTATTTTTATACTAATTTTTACACAAAAACCAGAAAAAACCTTTCACATATAAATTAACGGTAAATATTCCATTTTGTGGGGCGTATGATTAATATGCAATTTTCTTAATGAAACATCAAAAAAAAGTATACGCATTGTTGCGGTTATACATAAATCAAAAATTAAACCGCATATGTATGTATTTCTGCTGAAGCTGGGGAAAAAGGAGGAATTAAACTAATGGCTTTGTTTACATTCTTAATTCAAAAATTATCTATTAATAATGACTTTACTACCGTAACAGTTTATAGCAAAAATATTCCTAATAATTTGCTTTTATGCTAAACAAAAATTATCGCTGTAATGCGATTCAAAGGAGCCGTTTATACTACTAGTGATGGTCATCGATAGGAGTAAAACCCAACCAATATTTACTCATTTAATTATAAGTATATAACCAGCTTTTTAGCTGGTAATATTGATAATAATGTTGATAATAATGGTCTGTGGTGGTGGCAACAAATGCTACTGATGTTGGTAATAGGAGTTGATCATTAACCAAAAATTCATACAAAATACAGGCCACCAAAAAAAAAAAATTAAATAATAATGAATTAATGTAATACATGCAGAACGCGGAGAATTAACAGATTATTGCTAATTTACTTAGCAACCCATTGTCAGCCATGACCATAACCGATGAATAAATGAGTGGATAAAAAAAGAGTTGTTAGATAATGAAAACAACAGATATATTTATCAAAATTCAGTGGCAAATCTACACTACAAACTCATTTCTTTTATCTACAACATTTAAATTAGCTTTTTAGGGTTTTGGGGGATCTTTTTTTTTTAGTTTTTTGTAAATTATTTTAGCACATACCAAATATCCATTTTGTTACAAAATTTCTTTTTTTCGTTTCCTTTCTTTTTGTTTTCCTTTTTTTATATAAACTTCTTTCAATGTGTATACTTTTACTTAGAAAAACTTTGACTTGCAACATTATCTTTTACCATATTTACTATCTATCTATATTATCTTAGTTTTTGCTTTGTAGCTGTTTCCTGTTAAGTATGTGATAGAATTACCAGTGGTCAGTAGTAAAAATTAGCTTATAAAACGTAATAAACTATGTGTGAAAATAAAGTTAAGTTTAAATGATTTCAAAAACAACAAACTTTTTTAAAAATAACAACCAAAATTAAAGAAATAATCATAATGTATTTGTTTTTCTACCCACCATCAAAAAAGATGGGGGTATATTGTTTTGTCATTCCGTTTGTAACACATTGAAATATTCGTCTAAGACCCATAAAAGTATATATATTCTGGGTCCTTATAAGATTCTAAGACGATCTAGCCATGTCCGGTCCGTCTGTCCGTCTGTCCGTCTGTCCGTCTGTCTGTCTGTCTGTCTGTTGAAAACACGATAGAGTCCAAATGGAAGCAGCTAGCGAGCTGAAAATTTTGCACAGATACTTCTAGTTGCTGCAGTTTGTTTGGTATTGAAAATGGGCAATATCGGTCCACAATTTCGCCTAGCCCCCATATAAGGCCCCCTTCAGAAAATGACTTTATCGCTCATAACTTGCTAAGGGAAGAACCAATAGCGGTGAAATTTGGCACAAATATGTCTTATGGGAACCTAAATCTCTTCGTAGAATTTTATAAGGATCGGTCCATAATTGACCCTACCCCCCATATAAAGTCCCCTTCAGAAAATGACTTTATCGCCCATAACTGCCTAAGAAAAGCATCAATAGCGGTGAAATTCGGCACAAACATGTTTTATGGGAATCTAAATATCTCTGTAAAATTTTATAAGGATCGGTCTATAATTGACCCTACCCCCCATATAAAGTCCCCTTCAGAAAATGACTTTATCGCTCATAACTTATTAAGGGAAGAACCAATAGCGGTGAAATTCGGCACAAACATGTTTATGGGAACCTAAATCTCTTTTTAAAATTTTATAAGGATAGGCTCATAATTGACCCTACCCCCCATATAAAGTCCCCTTCAGAAAATGACTTTATCGCCCATAACTGGCTAAGAGAAGCATCAATAGCGGTGAAATTCGGCACAAACATGTTTCATGGGAACCTAAATCTCTTTCTAAAATTTTATAAGGATAGGCTCATAATTGACCCTACCCCCCATATAAAGTCCCCTTCAGAAAATGACTTTATCGCTCATAACTTGCTAAGGGAAGAACCAATAGCGGTGAAATTCGTCACAAACATGTTTCATGGGAACCTAAATCTCTTTCTAAAATTTTATAAGGATAGGCTCATAATTGACCCTACCCCCCATATAAAGTCCCCTTCAGAAAATGACTTTATCGCCCATAACTGGCTAAGAGAAGCATCAATAGCGGTGAAATTCGGCACAACCATGTTCTATAGGAACATAAATCTTTCCGTGGAATTTTATAAGGATAGGCCCATAATTGACCCTACCCCCCATATAAAGTCCCCTTCAGAAATGACTTTATCGCCCATAACTGGCTAAGATAAGCATCAATAGCGGTGAAATTCGGCACAAACATGTTTCTATGGGAACATAAATCTCTTTGTAAAATTTTATAAGGATAGGTCCATAATTGACCCTACCCCCCATATAAAGTCCCCTTCAGAAAATGACTTTATCGCCCATAACTGCCTAAGAAAAGCATCAATAGCGGTGAAATTCGGCACAAACATGTTTTATGGGAACCTAAATCTCTCTGTAAAATTTTATAAGGATCGGTCTATAATTGACCCTACCCCCCATATAAAGTCCCCTTCAGAAAATGACTTTATCGCTCATAACTTGCTAAGGGAAGAACCAATAGCGGTGAAATTCGGCACAAACATGTTTTATGGGAACCTAAATCTCTTTTTAAAATTTTATAAGGATAGGCTCATAATTGACCCTACCCCCCATATAAAGTCCCCTTCAGAAAATGACTTTATCGCCCATAAATGGCTAAGAGAAGCATCAATAGCGGTGAAATTCGGCACAAACATGTTTTATGGGAACATAAATCTTTTTTTTAAATTTTATAAGGATCGGTCCATAATTGACCCTACCCCCCACATAAAGTCCCCTCCAAAAATGACTTTATCGCTCATAACTTGCTAAGGGAAGAACCAATAGCGGTGAAATTCGTCACAAACATGTTTCATGGAAACCTAAATCTCTTTCTAAAATTTTATAAGGATAGGCTCATAATTGACCCTACCCCCCATATAAAGTCCCCTTCAGAAAATGACTTTATCGCTCATAACTTGCTAAGGGAAGAACCAATAGCGGTGAAATTCGTCACAAACATGTTTCATGGGAACCTAAATCTCTTTCTAAAATTTTATAAGGATAGGCTCATAATTGACCCTACCCCCCATATAAAGTCCCCTTCAGAAAATGACTTTATCGCCCATAACTGGCTAAGAGAAGCATCAATAGCGGTGAAATTCGGCACAAACATGTTCTATAGGAACATAAATCTTTCCGTGGAATTTTATAAGGATAGGCCCATAATTGACCCTACCCCCCATATAAAGTCCCCTTCAGAAATGACTTTATCGCCCATAACTGGCTAAGATAAGCATCAATAGCGGTGAAATTCGGCACAAACATGTTCTATGGGAACATAAATCTCTTTGTAAAATTTTATAAGGATAGGCCCATAATTGACCCTACCCCCCATATAAAGTCCCCTTCAGAAAATGACTTTATCGCCCATAACTGGTTAAGAGAAGCATCAATAGCGGTGAAATTCGGCACAAACATGTTTTATTGGAACATAAATCTCTTCATATAATTTTATAAGGATCGGTCCATAATTGACCCTACCCCCCATATAAAGTCCCCTTCAGAAAATGACTACCCTATAAGGTCCCCTTCGGAAAATTACTTTAACGCTCATTACTGACTCAAAAATGCTATTACAGCAGTGAAATTCTACGTAAACATGTTTTGTACTAGCCAAAAACTATTTATCACATTTTATGGGGATCGGTCTATAACTGACCCCACCCTCCATATAAGGTCCCCCTCAGATAGTGACTGTAACGCTCGTTACTGGCTGTAACGCTCAAATGCGACTACAGCGATGAAATTTCACATGAACAAGTTTTGTATGAGTTTATGGTTATAAATATTGGATCAAACAAAATTAATATTTTTAATTCGGAAGAGCACGGTCCATGCTTAAGCCTTTATTAATTTCCCTCTTCCAAATATTTCCCTGATGTTCATAATAATATCGACATATGATTCAACATAGATCGATAATATCAAAGTTTATTTATAAGGATGATTTGATGGTGGGTATATAAGATTCGGCATGGCCGAATATAACACTCTTACTTGTTGTTATAATTATTAGTGTACTTTTTTAGTAAGAATTTCAAAAGAAAAACCACAACATTGAAAAACATTTTACAAGTTTTTGCTGAACATTTAAATTAAATGAAAATTGTTTGTATTTATTTGTTTAAATCTACACAGAAAAAACTGAAAAACGATTTCAATTACCAAAACCTCGTTTTCAATTATTTTATTTATTGAAGTTCAACCTATAACAAAAATTGTATATTCAATTACTACTTATAATTGATTTCGTATAAAAAATTTTTATTTTTTTATATTTTTGTTGTTGTTAAATACGTATTTGATTATACATTTTTATGATTCAAATACAAAATGAATTGAACCCTTTTAATATTTTCGATTAATCGTTTAATTGAAAATGTTTTAAAATTAATTTTTTCTGTGCATACATATAAGTATTATTCTTTTATTTTTGTGTGTCAAATTGAATATTAAATATTGTAAATGTTATTTATGTTTCCTTTTTTTCTATTTGTAACATAAAAATATAAAAATATTATTAATAAAATTATGTATGTAAATAAGTAACACGCTTGTTTAAGTGGTTATTTTAATATGCAAAACACTCACTCCAATTACATACACAGACAAATTATATTAAATGTCCACGCAGTTCCGGGAGCTGTAGCAAATTATTAGAAATATGAGTGTCCTGATATAACTCCATTGATCGTTTAAAGATATCAAACATACTTTTGATTAGAATTGGTTCTGCCATAGATTACTTGGATTAAATAACTAACTCTTAAGATACTACATAGAACAAGTAAGAGGTCTATATTCGCCTTTGCCGAAACTTATATACCCTTCACCATAGTGTATTTAAACAAGTTAGAGTGCTATATTCGGCTGAGCCGAATCTTAAATACCCTCCACCAGCTACTTTTGTATTAATACATTTCTAATTGATCAAATATTTGTAGAAATAAGTTTTCTCATGTCAATCCCAAGATTTAAACAGCTTAAATCTATTACAATTCCAAGATTTATTGAACATTACAAACGCCATTTTCTTTATATTTTAATAGTGATATTTAGTAATTTGCATGTATGCATGTGTGTGAAAGATTTAAGGATTTTGAAGAGATATGACCAATTATAGACCGATCGTAAAAATTCTTTAAGCTAAATTTCTGTACATAAAAGCTATATTTCAGTCAAATTTTGTATCTATATCGTAATTTTGTAATAAGTTATGAGTGTTTATGTGATTTTCTGAAGGAAAACTTGTATGGGACCGACCGCATCCATGTTATGAACCGATCGTGAAAAAATCTTGAAATAGAATTTTTGTATACAAAACTAATATTTGTGCCAAATTTTGTATCAATAGCTTTATTTGGTAATGAGTAATGTGCGTTTAAGAGACTTTCGTAAAAGGACCTTGTATGGGAGCTATGACCAATTATGTATATAAAGACAAAATTTCAAAATTCTGTATCTTTATCATTATTTGGTAATGAATATTGTGCATTTAAGTGATTTTCTGGAGGGGAGCTAGTATGAGAGCTATGACCAAATATGGACCGATCGTAAATCAATTTTATAGGTTAATTTATGTATATTTTTGCTAAATGTATGGATATCAATATTTGGTAATTAGTTATGTGCGTTTTAGTGATTTTCGGGAGGGAACCTTGTATGAGAGCTATGACCAAGGATGGACCGATCATGAAAAAATCTTGAAAATTTTTAAGTGTACAAAAATAATTATTATCAATATAATAATTATTATCAATTATGGACTGATAGGAAAATAATTTCACAGTAATATTTCTGTGTATATAAGCAATACTTGTACCAAATTTTATATGGATATCTTAGTTCAGTAATGAGTTATGCGCGTTTAAGTGATTTTCTGGATGGGACTTTGTATGGGAGCTATGACCAATTATAGACCGATCCAAAAAATTTTCATAATAATATTTGTGTTTATAAGAGCAATACTTGTACCAAATTTTATATGGATATCTTCATTTACTAATGAGTTATGTGGTTTTAAGTGATTTTCGGGAGGGGACCTTGTATGGGAGCCATGACCAGTTATATGGATATCTTAATTAAGTAATGAGTTATGCGCGTTTAAGTGATTTTCGGGAGGGGAACTTATATGGGAGCTATGACCAATTATAGACCGATCCAAGAAAACTTTCATAGTAATATTTCTGTATATAAGAGCAATACTTGTACCAAATTTTATATGAATATCTTCATTTACTAATGAGTTATGTGGTTTTAAGTGATTTTCGGGAGGCGACCTTGTATGGGAGCTATGACCAATTATGGACCTATCGGAAAAAAAATTCACAGTAATATTTTTGTGCATACGAGCAATACTTTTACCAAATTTTATATGGATATCTTAATTGTGTAATGAGTTATGTGCGTTTAAGTGATTTTCGGGAGGGGACCTTGTGTGGGAGCTATGACCAATTGTGGACCGATCGGAAAAAAATTTCTCAGTAATATTTCTGTACAGATAAGCAATACTTGTACCAAATTTTTTATGGATATCTTAATTAAGTAATGAGTTATGCGCGTTTAAGTGATTTTCGGGAGGGGACCTTGTATGGGAGCTATGACCAATTATGGAAAAAAAATTCGTAGTAATATTTCTGTACAGATAAGCAATACTTGTACCAAATTCTATATGGATATCTTAATTTAGTAATGAATTATGTGCGTTTAAGTGATTTTCGGGAGGGGACCTTGTATGGGAGCTATGTCTAATTATGGACCGATCCAGAAAATTTTTTCTCTGAATGAATTCTATTGTCATAAGATTTTAACTTGTAAAATTTTGTGAAGATATCGACATTGTGACGGAAGTTATTAACAAAAACCCATTTTCCGGGAATATGTACTTTTGTATGGGAGGTATATGAAATTGTGGACCGATTCTAGCAATTTTCAGCAGCGATCAAGTCCTCGTGTAGAAACTTATGTATGGTGATTTTCATGAATTTATCTTACATAGTTTTCGAGAAAATTACATCCGAATGTGTAAAAAATGCTTATTTTTTTCGAGGTTGTTTTAAATTTTGATTCATAACTTTTCCCGGTATGAACTGATTTTGTTCATTTTCAATATCAAACTGCTTAGGACAACAATGAATATTTTCGGTGAATTTGGTGTACTTCCTTGCCTTAGTTTTAACGTGAGCGTGTTTTAGGCAGACAGACGGACAGACAGACAAACAGACGGACATAGCTAAATCGACTCAGAATTTGATAAGGACCCAGAATATATATACTTTGTTGGGTCTCAGATGAATATTTCTTGGTGTTACACACGGAATGACAAAGTTATATATACCCTCTATCACCACTGATGGTGGTGGAGGGTATAAAAATATTAAATTTATAAAATTTAAATTTATATAATTTTCCTGACTCTATCGTTACTTTAACAATAGCAAAACCAAAATACACAATGCAATGAAACCAACTTACATCGAAACATAAATCTTTTTCCAAAAGGCAGTGTTGTTGTTGCTTATTTATCTAGGCATGCAAAAAATTATCTTTTTTTGATGAAATTTTCAGAGGTTGTCTCGTATTTTTACTTATATCTCCGTTATTTATGGACGGATTTTGCAGATTTTAAATAGGAAACTTCTCAAAAGCATGTCTGACAGAATTATTGAAGATTTGGATCCAGAAGATATCTGAGGTCTTCAGAAAACTGATTTTAACAGACACACAGACGGACGGACGGACGGACAGACAGACAGATAGACAAACAGACAGACAGACGGATAGACAAACAGACAGACGGACATGGCTTAATCGACTCCGCTATCTATAAGGATTCAGAATATATTTTATAGGGTCGGAAAATTATATTTTGGAAATTATAAACGAAATAACAAACTTATATCTATCCTTCTCACGAAGGTGATGGGTATAAAAAGATTTTAAGTGATTACTATCCAGATTGCTTAGTAACATTAAAGGCACTATAAGTATCTTAAGACCCAATATATAAAAATTTATTCAAGCTGTTATATATTAACCCCCTTATTCACAAACAAAATTTTTATTTTATAAACGGTTTATAAATTAGATTTTGTATGGAAATTTTGTTTTATAAACCTTTTATAAAATGAAAATTTTGTTTGTTAATAAAGGGGTTAGAATATATACTATTAAAAAGGTATACACTGACTCCCAGCAAAACTGTTGAGTATTTGTTATAATCCATACTTAAATGCTCCAAAATCTGGTACCCAACTGCGGTCGCTCAAATTAAATATTTTTATAAAATAAACAAAATATTAATTGACAACAATATTTAAGGTTTTTTGTTGTTGCTAGAAATTATTAAAATATTTTTTATGGAATTGGTAGGACAGATGTTTTGTCAATATTATGTCGTATTTTACATGAATATATTATTTTTACAAATTTGTTACAAAATCGTAATATTATTTACTTTACCCTAAAAAATGTTAAAGTTTTTACATCAAAAATTTAATTTTAAATACAAATTTAAAATCACATAAATATATATTTTTAGTGAGAATTTCAGTTCTACGCAATAACTCAACTTGCGGCACCTGTCTAGTATATTAGACAAAATTGAGTTTTTATACAGAATTTTCATAAATACAGAGATCTCAATTTCATAAATATAATATGACAAATAATTCAATTTTTCAAAAATTTTACAAATTTTACTTTAATAATATCAATCAATCGTAATTCTACCAATGCAAACAGTATTTCTTGAAAGAATTAAAAAAGTACATGTATATCAAAATTAATTCAAAATATGTACATTAGGATGGTGGCAAAATGAAAGTTGCTGATGTTCCGACCGAAAATTAAAATTTAGTTCATTCTCAGATACCATTTCCCAAAATGTTTGTCCTGACGTCAATGTTTGCTGAGCAGGATCAAACGATAAAAAGGTCCTTTTATAAGTTTTTTATGATTTTTATCATATATCTTGCAAATAAACCATATACAACTTTAGTATCATATGAAAGGTCTTTGGAAGACGATTTCAATGACATAAAACAATTTTGTATACAAATCCAAAATTATTACAAATGTCGTATTTTTTCGTATAATTTTAAAGTTTTTCAAATTTTTACGTGGAATTATTTAATGTAATTAATTGAAATTATTTAATTGTAAACCTCATATAACTTCAACGAAATGGTTTTTTCTGTTTTTCGAAACTCGATATATTTTGTATTTTATTTAAACATTTTAAACCTAAATATTCTCAACAAATATTCAACAGAACAAAAATTTTGAGAAATGGTATCTTAGAATCAATTAAACTTTAATTTTAGTTGGGAACATTGACATCATATTTTTCCTCCAAATGGTGCCACCCTAATGTACATATATCAAATAAAAAAGAAACATACACGATATAAATAGTATTCATTCAACATAAAAATATTTGGCATATGAGTACAATGAAATCAATTTTTTTATCAATCACATGTCATACTTTAATAGACTACAGAGAAAAAAATGAACTTGATCATATATAAAAATAATCAGTTTAAAGAAAAATTTGTGATACAGCTGGCACACAATATTTTTATAATATTATGTGGAATATTTCTAGTGAAAGTTGGAAAAGAAAGAGATAGAAAGAAACAAGTTAGAGTGCTATATTCGGCTATGCCGAATCTTAAATACCCTCCACCAGCAAACTACTTTTTATTGAAACCCATCTAACTATCTAATTTTAGATAACTTGCCAAAATTTTTGTCGAACTAATTTTGATTAGGTCCAGAAAAATGTATATTAATACGCCAGTTCGAAAACATTTTAATAGAATGATGTATCATATTTGTGTCGAATTTTCTCAAATTAACTTTATTTGATAATGAAATATGTGTGTTTAAGTGACTTTCTGAAGTGGACCTTATATGGAAGCTATGACCAATAATGGACCGATCCGAGAAAAAAGTGGTAGAATGATTCATATGTACACAAAACTTATTCAAGTCGAATTTTACCCCTATAGCTTTAGAATTCAATGAAATATATGCGTGTAAGTGATTTTCGGAAGTGGACCTTATATGGGAACTATGACCAATTATGGGCCTATTCGGGAAACATTTCGCAGAGTGATTCATATTTGGACAAAACATATTTGTGTCGAATTTTATCAAGATAGCTTTAGTTGATAATGAAATATGTGCTTTTAAGTGATTTTCGTAAGTGGACCTTATATGGGAGTTATGACCGATAATGGACCGACCCGTAAAAAATTTATAAAATGATATGTACGTACACAAAACACATTCAAGTCGAATATTATCCCTATAGCTTTAGAATTCAATGAAATATATGCGTTTAAGTGTTTTTCGGAAGTGGACCTTATATGGGACTTATGACCAATTATAGACCTATCCGGAAAAAATTTCGAGTTATTCATGCTTAGGCAAAACATATTTGTATCGAATTTTGTCAAGATAGCTTTACTTGACATTGAAATATGTACTTTTAAGTGATTTTCGGAAAAGGGCCTTATATGGGAGCTATGTCCAATAAGGGACCGATCCGTAAAAAAAATAGTGAGATGATTTGAATGCACAAAAACCATATTTCTGTCGAATTGTATCACGATAGCTTTAGAATTCAATGAAATATATGCGTTTAAGTGATTTTTGGAAGTGGACCTTATATGGGAGCTATGACCAATTATGGGCCTATCCGGAAAAAAATTCGTAGAATGATTCATGTTTAGGTAAAACATATTTGTGTCGAATTTTATCAATATAGCTTTACTTGCCATTGAAATATGTGCTTTTAAGTGATTTTCGGAAGTGGGCCTTATATGGGATCTATGACCAATTAAGGACCGATCCGTAAAAAATTTTGTAGAATGATTTGTATGTATACAAAATAGATTTGTGTTGAATTTTAACCCGATAGCTTTATAATTCAATGAAATATATGTGTTTAAGTGATTTTCGGAAGTGGACCTTATATGGGAGCTATGACCAATTATGGACCTATCCGAAAAAAATTTCGTAGAGTGATTTATATTTCGACTAAACATATTTCTGTCGAATTTCATCAAAATAGCTTTAGTTGACAATGAAATATGTGTTTTTAAATGATTTTCGGAAGTGGGCTTTATATGGGAGCTATGACCAATAATGGACCGATCCGTAAAGAAATTGGTAGAATTATTTGTATGTACACAAAACATATCCAACTCGAATTTTATCACAATAGCTTTATTCATCAATGAAATATGTGCGTTTAGGTGATTTTCGGAAGTTGACCTTATATGGGAGCTATGACCAATTGTGGACCGACTGAGATCTACGTTGACAGTATGATTTCTGTTCATATTATATTTACATGTACAAAATTTCGTGTTGATACCGATATATTTGAGGGAGTTATTAACGATAAACTAATTTCCGGGAATATATAACTTTGTATGGGGGCTATGGGAAATATTCGATCGATTGTAAAGATTTTGAACATAATTGATCACTACCCTGAAAAAATAATGTATGACAAAATTCATCGAAATATCTTTTGTGGTTTCTGAGAAAACTTCAAAAGAATTATGAAAAAAACGTAATTTTTTTCGAGGTAGTCTGAAATTTTTACTCATAACTTTTTACTTGTGAACCGATTTTGCTCATTTTCAATACCAAACTGCTTAGGATAATAATAAACATTTTGGGTGAATTTAGTTTATTTCCTTTGCTTAGTTTTAACGTGAGCGTGTTTTACACAGACAGACAGACAGACAGACGGACAGACGGACATAGCTAAATCGACTCAGAATTTGATAAGGACCCAGAATATATATACTTTGTTGGGTCTTAGATGAATATTTCTTGGTGTTACACACGGAACGACAAACTTATATATACCCTCTATCACCACTGATGGTGGTGGAGGGTATAAAAAATATAAAGTAACACAATCTATAAAAATTTTATAGAATAGATTTATTTAAATTTGTTTTACAAAATTTATTTCAAAAATGGTTATTTTATGTTTGAGACTACATATATATAACACTGGGGAGGTATGATGAATATTAAAAATTAAATATTAATCATACGCCGCGATATCATTAATGTTCAAAAAGTTATGTTTACTGACAAAGTTTCTTAAGCAATTTCCACTTTTATTTGAATATTTTTCAAAAATAGTGATGACTTTTGCAAAAATCTACTTTTCGTTAGTTTCTGTAGATATCAGGTAATAATTTTCAAGAAATGTTTATAAAAAAGTAAGTTAAAGGCAAAAAACGCGAAAAAAAGGCAAAATACTGCAAGAATGACTAACGATAAAGCAAAAGTTTTCTTTTAAATAGCAAACTTATTTGCAGCAAATTACCGCCAATTCAATATATTTTCCTCATTAATGTGTGGTAAATTTACAGCTGCATATAATCTGTATATAAAAATATATATGTAAAGACAACTTTGTTTGAAGAAAAACAACAACTCTATAAATAACTAAAACTGTTTATTAAAATCATTATAGTTGCAGCACTTATCTATTCTACCTCAGTTAATTGACAAACTTTTCCATGGCTCACAAAATATATACAATTTTGCAACTATTTAGAAAGTTTGTCACTTAAAATGCTTTAACGTAAAATATAATTAAGGAGAGGAGCAATATAGAAACAAATTGAAGTTTGTGCTATCATAGCAGTGTAGTACAAGAACTTCAGGCTATGAATACTTCACTAAATAAATTTTGGTAGATAGCTAAAGTTAATGAAAATTATAGCTGATGTACAGTTAAAAATTAAACGTGTAATCGATAATGAACTAAAATGTTAAACGCAATCCAACACAAAATATTTAATTTTATACAAAAAACTAATTTTTCATAAAAACTCTAAAGCCATTTGTGGATATTACACAATAATGTGTAAAAATATAAATTTTTGGGCCAACAAAGCGAAAAAATTGTCTTACTTCTCTATATTGAGCAAGTAAGGAACTATAGTCGGGAGTGGCCGAACATATGATACCCTACAACAATTACGAATATTAAATGTGATTCACTAGGCTAGGTGACATAATGGATCGATTTCAATCATTTTCAAGAGCCTTCGTCATTGGATCCATAGAAGAGTATGTGACAAATTTTAACAAATTATATTGAAAATTGCGAGCTGTAGCGTGCAAATAAGGTTTACACGGACACAAAGACGGACATAGCTTAATCGAATCAGAAAGTGATTCTGAAGCGACTGGTATTATTAAGGACAAATATTTTTGAGTATTACAAACATCAGTGCATTTTGCCAAATCGGAAAGTCCGGTTGTATGGGGGCTACGACAGAAATTTTGCCGATCCTTATGAAATTTATTGTCTGGATTTAAGTTCATTTAAAACTTATTTGTACCAAATCGGGATACTAGTGTTTATAAGTGAGTTGTGGACATACAAGTGATTTTCTGAGGGGACTTTCTATGGAGCCTAGGGTTAATCGACAGCATCATTTAAAATTATATCAGACATCGTTTTGCCGATTTTTGGAAGGATAGTAGTATAATTGACGTAGTTATGAGCTAAAAGGTACTAATCGGTAGGTCCGATTGTTTAATGGCTAGGGCAAAAATTGGTCCGATCCTTATAAAATTTATTGTCGGGATTGATGTTTATATAAAACTGATTAGTGCCAAATTTCATTGTGATACTAGAGTTTAAAAACTAAGTTTTGCAATTTTTCTTGAAATACTGGTGCATTTAACATAATTAAGAGCGATACGATTGCATGGGGAATAAGCAAAATAATTGGCGGACCATTTTCAATAGCGTTCATTCGAATAAAACGTACGTGCCAAATTTCACCAAATTATCTTTAAAATTGCGACCTATAACGGGCACAGAAAGTTTACGGACGGACATAGCTCAGGACGGACAGACGGATCGACTCAGGAAGTGATTCTTAGCCAATTGGTATACTTTGAGGTGGGTGTAGGATCAATATTTTTGGGTGTTACAAACATCAGTACAAATGCATAATACCCTTCGCGCGTAAAAGTGCGAGAGATGGTTTGTGCAGTACAGAATTTGTGAGTATGATGATCATCCAGCGCAGCCTAAATAGTACTCAAGCTGCAGTTAACAAGAATCCATATGCATCATCATTACAGAGAACTTGTACAAAATGTAAATGGTATACGCCACATGTTTCAATATCTGTTGAAATCTATTTAGAAAGAAGTGGTTGTGAAGTTTTGCCCCACTCATCTTGTAGTCCAGACCTTGTTTTTACACAAAAAAGTTAAGTTTTTACATAAAAAAGCAGTTTTTATACAAAAACACATATTCTAGACACAAACCCAGTTTATACACAAAAATACAATTTGTACACAAAATACTCTCAGATTTCTCAGGTTATGTTACCTTTTTCAATACAATTTTCCTGACTTTAACTCAGCTTACTTGCATTTTCTAAAAACGTTTTGTCTTATCATTTTCGTAAATAGTTTTTGCGAAATATTCCTTTGAGATTTTTTGATTGTTAAAAGAAAACTTATTTAACTTAAATCGTTTTAAAGTGATTAGTTTTCTATCTCGTCCTTTTGATGGCAATTGCAAGTTGCAAGGTAATCTCTTTATGTTAAAGAACAAAAAAAAACAAGTTAAAGTGCTATATTCGGCTGAGCCGAATCTTAAATACCCTCCACCAGCAACTTTTGTATTAATACATTTCTAATTAATAAAATATTTGTAGAAATAAGTTTTCTCATGTCTTAAATAGAAAAATCCCAAGATTTAAACAGCTTAAATCTACTACAATTCCAAGATTTATTGAACATTAGAAACGCCACTTTCATTTAAATTTTTATAGCGCCCTAAGATATGCTTTAGCGATATCTCGTATTTGCATGTATGCATGTGTGTGAAAGATCTAAGGATTTTAAAAATACATACATATATGTATATAATTTTGTTCTACACAAATTGATAATGCAAATAGTTAAATACGGTTAAAGCGCTTTTAGGGGCAGGACCTAGTATGAGAGATATGACAAAATATAGACCGATCGTGAAAAATTTTTGAAATAGCATTAAGTGCTTTTTGCATTACAAAATAGTATTTATGAACAAAAATAGTATTTATTTGTATCATTATTTGGTAATGAGTTATGTGCCTTTAAGTGTTTTTTCTGAAAGGGACCTTGTATGGGAGCTATGATAAATTATGGATTGATAGGAAAACAATTTCACAGTAATATTTCTCTGTATATGAGCAATATTTTTGCCAAACTTTATATGGATATCTGAATTTAGTAATGAGTTATGTGCGTTTAAGTGATTTTCGAGAGGGGACCTTGCCAAACTTTATATAGATATCTTAATTTAGTAATGAGTTATGTGGGTTTAAGTGATTTTTGGGAGGGGACCTTGTATGGGAGCTATGACCAGTTATGGACCGATCGGAAAAAAATTATCTGTAATATTTCTGTGCATATGAGTAATATTTGTACCATATGGGTATCTTAATTACGTAATGAGTTATGCGCGTTTAAGTGATTTTCGGGAGGGGACCTTGTATGCGAGCTATGACCAATTATGGACCGATCGGAAAAAAATTTCACAATAATATTTCTGTGCATATGGGTGTTACGCGCCGTCTAATTTCTTTCGAATAATAAAAATTGTACAAGTTTCGTATGTTGAAAAAAATATATCACAATACCAATACATGGTTAAGGGGCATAGAAATGGTGACCCGCTAGCTCTACATGATGATTCTTAACCTGTGTCTGGCCGCGTAAGCATATATCATACTCCCATACCCATGGAGTATGATAAAAAAAGAAGCAAATTACAATTAAAATAAAACAAGTTTCATACAAACGAATTGATGGCAAGGTGGTATGCCATATAGGGTACATTGTTCCCTCCCTACTGTACGAACAGACGCCTATGACAGACTGGATACCCTACAATTTAAAATCTGTCCCTGTATACGACACAATTTTTACCTCATACTCACAGCTTAGTTATAGTTATCCTTCCCATATTAAAATATTTATAGATTCATTTTCGTAAATTCAAAATTAACAAAACTTTATTAAAACAAAGTAGAAAAATGATAATAAAGCGTAATATAAAGAAATGATCATTACTCAATGAGAGTCATAAATAAACTAATCGATGTAAAAATAATATTATGTTTTGTTTTGGTTTTCAACTTTCTTAAAAATAAATTTCACATGTCGGACAGTGGGGACAAATGGAATACGGACTGACAATGCATAATGGTAAATGCAAAATACGTATAATAATAAAGAAAATACTTAAAAAGAAATTAAATAAAAGAGAATCATAATCACTTACAATGTTTCATTCCACTTCTATTGAGATGATGGGCCCAGCAATTCAAAGAGTGTTGTTGTTATTGTGATGATCTCTGCTACATGTGAATGATGATTACTGATTCAATTTGATTTAGATATTAGTATGGGAAAATGTTTAGAAAAAAATTTAAGAAAAGATACGTATTTTACACTTAACAAAAAGGTGTTGTTAATTATAAATCAATTTAATTTAATAATATAAATTATAATCTGAGATTTCATACATATTTTAGTTTCAGAAATATAAAAAGCTATTTCATAGTGTTTTTATATACACTAAAGAATAAATATTAGTAATTAATAATGGGAAAAAGTTCTTCTTATAAGTAATATGAGAAATAATGAATATATAATTAGGATTATAAAATTAACATTATGATTTTAAGTAATTCAATTTGATTGAAATTTTAAATTGAGTAATTTTAGTTATAATATTTTTATAAATTCATTAGTTTAAGTTTAGGAAATTATATAAATATATTTAGAAAATCTTATTTAAAATTTCCTAAACTTAAACTAATGAATTTATAAAAATATTATAACTAAAATTACTCAATTTAAAATTTCAATCAAATTGAATTACTTAAAATCATAATGTTAATTTTATAATCCTAATTATATATTCATTATTTCTCATATTACTTATAAGAAGAACTTTTTCCCATTATTAATTACTAATATTTATTCTTTAGTGTATATAAAAACACTATGAAATAGCTTTTTATATTTCTGAAACTAAAATATGTATGAAATCTCAGATTATAATTTATATTATTAAATTAAATTGATTTATAATTAACAACACCTTTTTGTTAAGTGTAAAATACGTATCTTTTCTTAAATTTTTTTCTAAACATTTTCCCATACTAATATCTAAATCAAATTGAATCAGTAATCATCATTCACATGTAGCAGAGATCATCACAATAACAACAACACTCTTTGAATTGCTGGGCCCATCTCAATAGAAGTGGAATGAAACATGTGTATGATGATTCTCTTTTATTTAATTTCTTTTAAGTATTTTCTTTATTATTATACGTATTTTGCATTTACCATTATGCATTGTCAGTCCGTATTCCATTTGTCCCCATGTCCGACATGTGAAATTTATTTTAAGAAAGTTGAAAACCAAAACAAAACATAATATTATTTTTACATCGATTAGTTTATTTATGACTCTCATTGAGTAATGATCATTTCTTTATATTACGCTTTATTATCATTTTTCTACTTTGTTTTAATAAAGTTTTGTTAATTTTGAATTTACGAAAATGAATCTATAAATATTTTAATATGGGAAGGATAACTATAACTAAGCTGTGAGTATGAGGTAAAAATTGTGTCGTATACAGGGACAGATTTTAAATTGTAGGGTATCCAGTCTGTCATAGGCGTCTGTTCGTACAGTAGGGAGGGAACAATGTACCCTATATGGCATACCACCTTGCCATCAATTCGTTTGTATGAAACTTGTTTTATTTTAATTGTAATTTGCTTCTTTTTTATCATACTCCATGGGTATGGGAGTATGATATATGCTTACGCGGCCAGACACAGGTTAAGAATCATCATGTAGAGCTAGCGGGTCACCATTTCTATGCCCCTTAACCATGTATTGGTATTGTGATATATTTTTTCAACATACGAAACTTGTACAATTTTTATTATTCGAAAGAAATTAGACGGCGCGTAACACCCATATGCACAGAAATATTATTGTGAAATTTTTTTCCGATCGGTCCATAATTGGTCATAGCTCGCATACAAGGTCCCCTCCCGAAAATCACTTAAACGCGCATAACTCATTACGTAATTAAGATACCCATATGGTACAAATATTACTCATATGCACAGAAATATTACAGATAATTTTTTTCCGATCGGTCCATAACTGGTCATAGCTCCCATACAAGGTCCCCTCCCAAAATCACTTAAACCCACATAACTCATTACTAAATTAAGATATCTATATAAAGTTTGGCAAGGTCCCCTCTCGAAAATCACTTAAACGCACATAACTCATTACTAAATTCAGATATCCATATAAAGTTTGGCAAAAATATTGCTCATATACAGAGAAATATTACTGTGAAATTGTTTTCCTATCAATCCATAATTTATCATAGCTCCCATACAAGGTCCCTTTCAGAAAAACACTTAAAGGCACATAACTCATTACCAAATAATGATACAAATAAATACTATTTTTGTTCATAAATACTATTTTGTAATGCCAAAAAGCACTTAATGCTATTTTCAAAAATTTTTCACGATCGGTCTATATTTTGTCATATCTCTCATACTAGGCCTGCCCCTAAAAGCGCTTTAACCGTATTTAACTATTTGCATTATCAATTTTGTGTAGAACAAAATTATAACTATATGTATGTATTTTTAAAATCCTTAGATCTTTCACACACATGCATACATGCAAATACGAGATATCGCTAAAGCATATCTTAGGGCGCTATAAAATTTAAATGAAAGTGGCGTTTCTAATGTTCAATAAATCTTGGAATTGTAGTAGATTTAAGCTGTTTAAATCTTGGGATTTTCTATTTAAGACATGAGAAAACTTATTTCTACAAATATTTTATTAATTAGAAATGTATTAATACAAAAGTTGCTGGTGGAGGGTATTTAAGATTCGGCTCAGCCGAATATAGCACTTTAACTTGTTTTTTTTTTGTTCTTTAACATAAAGAGATTACCTTGCAACTTGCAATTGCCATCAAAAGGACGAGATAGAAAACTAATCACTTTAAAACGATTTAAGTTAAATAAGTTTTCTTTTAACAATCAAAAAATCTCAAAGGAATATTTCGCAAAAACTATTTACGAAAATGATAAGACAAAACGTTTTTAGAAAATGCAAGTAAGCTGAGTTAAAGTCAGGAAAATTGTATTGAAAAAGGTAACATAACCTGAGAAATCTGAGAGTATTTTGTGTACAAATTGTATTTTTGTGTATAAACTGGGTTTGTGTCTAGAATATGTGTTTTTGTATAAAAACTGCTTTTTATGTAAAAACTTAACTTTTTTTGTAAAAACAAGGTCTGGACTACAAGATGAGTGGGGCAAAACTTCACAACCACTTCTTTCTAAATAGATTTCAACAGATATTGAAACATGTGGCGTATACCATTTACATTTTGTACAAGTTCTCTGTAATGATGATGCATATGGATTCTTGTTAACTGCAGCTTGAGTACTATTTAGGCTGCGCTGGATGATCATCATACTCACAAATTCTGTACTGCACAAACCATCTCTCGCACTTTTACGCGCGAAGGGTATTATGCATTTGTACTGATGTTTGTAACACCCAAAAATATTGATCCTACACCCACCTCAAAGTATACCAATTGGCTAAGAATCACTTCCTGAGTCGATCCGTCTGTCCGTCCTGAGCTATGTCCGTCCGTAAACTTTCTGTGCCCGTTATAGGTCGCAATTTTAAAGATAATTTGGTGAAATTTGGCACGTACGTTTTATTCGAATGAACGCTATTGAAAATGGTCCGCCAATTATTTTGCTTATTCCCCATGCAATCGTATCGCTCTTAATTATGTTAAATGCACCAGTATTTCAAGAAAAATTGCAAAACTTAGTTTTTAAACTCTAGTATCACAATGAAATTTGGCACTAATCAGTTTTATATAAACATCAATCCCGACAATAAATTTTATAAGGATCGGACCAATTTTTGCCCTAGCCATTAAACAATCGGACCTACCGATTAGTACCTTTTAGCTCATAACTACGTCAATTATACTACTATCCTTCCAAAAATCGGCAAAACGATGTCTGATATAATTTAAATGATGCTGTCGATTAACCCTAGGCCCATAGAAAGTCCCCTCAGAAAATCCTTGTATGTCCACAACTCACTTATAAACACTAGTATCCCGATTGGTACAAATAAGTTTTAAATGAACTTAAATCCAGACAATAAATTTCATAAGGATCGGCAAAATTTCTGTCGTAGCCCCCATACAACCGGACTTTCCGATTTGGCAAAATGCACTGATGTTGTAATACTCAAAAATATTTGTCCTTAATATACCAGTCGCTTCAGAATCACTTTCTGATTCGATAGCTATGTCCGTCTTTGTGTCCGTGTAAACCTTATTTGCACGCTACAGCTCGCAATTTTCAATATAATTTGTTAAAATTTGTCACATACTCTTTATGGATCCAATGACGAAGGCTTTGAAAATGATGAAATCGATCCATTATGTCACCTAGCCTAGTGAATCACATTTAATATTCTAATTGTTGTAGGGTATCATATGTTCGGCCACACTCCCGACTATAGTTCCTTACTTGCTCAATATAGAGAAGTAAGACAATTTTTTCGCTTTGTTGGCCCAAAAATTTATATTTTTACACATTATTGTGTAATATCCACAAATGGCTTTAGAGTTTTTCTGAAAAATTAGTTTTTTGTATAAATTATTTTTGTGTTGGATCTGCGTTTACCATTTTAGTTCATTATCGATTCACGTTTTTTTTTCTGTACATCAGCTATAATTTTCATAACTTTAGCTATCTACCAAAATTTTTTAGTGAGTATTCATAGCCTGAAGTTCTTGTACTACACTGCTATGATAGCACAAACTTCAATTTGTTTCTATATGCTCTCTCCTTAATTATATTTTACGTTAAAGCATTTTAAGTGACAAACTTTCTAAATAGTTGCAAAATTGTATATATTTTGTGAGCCATGGAAAAGTTTGTCAATTAACTGAGGTAGAATAGATAAGTGCTGCAACTATAATGATTTTAATAAACAGTTTTAGTTATTTATAGAGTTGTTGTTTTTCTTCAAACAAAGTTGTCTTTACATATATTTTTATATACAGATTATATGCAGCTGTAAATTTACCACACATTAATGAGGAAAATATATTGAATTGGCGGTAATTTGCTGCAAATAAGTTTGCTATTTAAAAGAAAACTTTTGCTTTATCGTTAGTCATTCTTGCAGTATTTTGCCTTTTTTTCGCGTTTTTTTTTGCCTTTAACTTACTTTTTTATAAACATTTCTTGAAAATTATTACCTGATATCTACAGAAACTAACGAAAAGTAGATTTTTGCAAAAGTCATCACTATTTTTGAAAAATATTCAAATAAAAGTGGAAATTGCTTAAGAAACTTTGTCAGTAAACATAACTTTTTGAACATTAATGATATCGCGGCGTATGATTAATATTTAATTTTTAATATTCATCATACCTCCCCAGTGTTTATATATGTAGTCTCAAACATAAAATAACCATTTTTGAAATAAATTTTGTAAAACAAATTTAAATAAATCTATTCTATAAAATTTTTATAGATTGTGTTACTTTATATTTTTATACCCTCCACCACCATCAGTGGTGATAGAGGGTATATATAAGTTTGTCGTTCCGTGTGTAACACCAAGAAATATTCATCTAAGACCCAACAAAGTATATATATTCTGGGTCCTTATCAAATTCTGAGTCGATTTAGCTATGTCCGTCTGTCCGTCTGTCTGTCTGTCTGTCTGTGTAAAACACGCTCACGTTAAAACTAAGCAAAGGAAATAAACCAAATTCACCCAAAATGTTTATTATTATCCTAAGCAGTTTGGTATTGAAAATGAGCAAAATCGGTTCACAATAAAAAGTTATGAGTAAAAATTTCAGACTACCTCGAAAAAAATTACGTTTTTTTCATAATTCTTTTGAAGTTTTCTCAGAAACCACAAAAGATATTTCGATGAATTTTGTCATACATTATTTTTTCAGGGTAGTGATCAATTATGTTCAAAATCTTTACAATCGATCGAATATTTCCCATAGCCCCCATACAAAGTTATATATTCCCGGAAATTAGTTTATCGTTAATAACTCCCTCAAATATATCGGTATCAACACGAAATTTTGTACATGTAAATATAATATGAACAGAAATCATACTGTCAACGTAGATCTCAGTCGGTCCACAATTGGTCATAGCTCCCATATAAGGTCAACTTCCGAAAATCACCTAAACGCACATATTTCATTGATGAATAAAGCTATTGTGATAAAATTCGAGTTGGATATGTTTTGTGTACATACAAATCATTCTACCAATTTTTTACGGATCGGTCCATTATTGGTCATAGCTCCCATATAAAGCCCACTTCCGAAAATCATTTAAAAACACATATTTCATTGTCAACTAAAGCTATTTTGATGAAATTCGACACAAATATGTTTAGTCGAAATATAAATCACTCTACGAAATTTTTTCGGATAGGTCCATAATTGGTCATAGCTCCCATATAAGGTCCACTTCCGAAAATCACTTAAACGCATATATTTCATTGAATTATAAAGCTATCGGGTTAAAATTCAACACAAATCTATTTTGTATACATACAAATCATTCTAAAAATTTTTTACGGATCGGTCCTAATTGGTCATAGATCCCATATAAGGCCCACTTCCGAAAATCACTTAAAAGCACATATTTCAATGGCAAGTAAAGCTATATTGATAAAATTCGACACAAATATGTTTTACCTAAACATGAATCATTCTACGAATTTTTTTCCGGATAGGCCCATAATTGGTCATAGCTCCCATATAAGGTCCACTTCCAAAATCACTTAAACGCATATATTTCATTGAATTCTAAAGCTATCGTGATAAATTCGACAGAAAATGGTTTTTGTGCATTCAAATCATCTCACTATTTTTTTTACGGATCGGTCCCTTATTGGACATAGCTCCCATATAAGGCCCTTTCCCCGAAAAATCACTTAAAAGTATATTTCATGTCAAGTAAGCTTATCTTGACAAAATTCGATACAAATATGTTTTGCCTAAGCATGAATAACTCGAAATTTTTTCCGGATAGGTCTATATTGGTCATAATCCCATATAAGGTCCACTTCCGAAAAACACTTAAAACGCATATATTCATTGAATTCTAAAGCTAGGGATAATATTCGAACTTGAATGTGTTTTGTGTACGTACATATCATTTTATAAATTTTTACGGGTCGGTCCATTATCGGTCATAACTCCCATATAAGGTCCACTTACGAAAATCACTTAAAAGCACATATTTCATTACAACTAAGCTATCTTGATAAAATTCGACACAAATATGTTTTGTCCAAATATGATCACTCTGCGAAATGTTTCCCGAATAGCCCAAATTGGTCATAGTTCCCATATAAGGTCCACTTCCGAAAATCACTTACACGCATATATTTCATTGAATTCTAAGCTATAGGGGTAAAATTCGACTTGAATAAGTTTTGTGTACATATGAATCATTCTACCACTTTTTCTCTCGGATCGGTCCATTATTGGTCATAGCTTCCATATAAGGTCCACTTCAGAAAGTCACTTAAACACACATATTTCATTATCAAATAAAGTTAATTTGAGAAAATTCGACACATATGATACATCATTCTATTAAAATGTTTTCGAACTGGCGTATTAATATACATTTTTGGACCTAATCAAAATTAGTTCGACAAAAATTTTGGCAAGTTATCTAAAATTGATAGTTAGATGGGTTTCAATAATAGTTTGCTGGTGGAGGGTATTTAAGATTCGGCATAGCCGAATATAGCACTCTAACTTGTTTCTTTCTATCTCTTTCTTTTCCAACTTTCACTAGAAATATTCCACATAATATTATAAAAATATTGTGTGCCAGCTGTATCACAAATTTTTCTTTAAACTGATTATTTTATATATGATCAAGTTCATTTTTTTCTCTGTAGTCTATTAAAGTATGACATGTGATTGAAAAAAATTGATTTCATTGTACTCATATGCCAAATATTTTTATGTTGAATGAATACTATTTATATCGTGTATGTTTCTTTTTTATTTGATATATGTCCATTAGGGTGGCACCATTTGGAGGAAAAATATGATGTCAATGTTCCCAACTAAAATTAAAGTTTAATTGAGTCTAAGATACCATTTCTCAAAATTTTTGTTCTGTTGAATATTTGTTGAGAATATTTAGGTTTAAAATGTTTAAATAAAATACAAAATATATCGAGTTTCGAAAAACAGAAAAAACCATTTCGTTGAAGTTTATATGAGGTTTACAATTAAATAATTTCAATTAATTACATTAAATAATTCCACGTAAAATTTGAAAAACTTTAAAATTATACGAAAAAATACGACATTTGTAATAATTTTGGATTTGTATACAAAATTGTTTTATGTCATTGAAATCGTCTTCCAAAGACCTTTCATATGATACTAAAGTTGTATATGGTTTTATTGCAAAGATATATGATAAAATCATAAAAAACTTATAAAGAGGACCTTTTTATCGTTTGATCCTGCTCAGCAAACATTGACGTCAGGACAAACATTTTGGGAAATGGTATCTGAGAATGAACTAAATTTTAATTTTCGGTCGGAACATCAGCAACTTTCATTTTGCCACCATCCTAATGTACATATTTTGAATTAATTTTGATATACATGTACTTTTTTAATTCTTTCAAGAAATACTGTTTGCATTGGTAGAATTACGATTGATTGATATTATTAAAGTAAAATTTGTAACATTTTTGAAAAATTGAATTATTTGTCATATATATTTATGAAATTGAGATCTCTGTATTTATGAAAATTCTGTATAAAAACTCAATTTTGTCTAATATACTAGACAGGTGCCGCAAGTTGAGTTATTGCGTAGAACTGAAATTCTCACTAAAAATATATATTTATGTGATTTTAAATTTGTATTTAAAATTAAATTTTTGATGTAAAAACTTTAACATTTTTTAGGGTAAAGTAAATAATATTACGATTTTGTAACAAATTTGTAAAAATAATATATTCATGTAAAATACGACATAATATTGACAAAACATCTGTCCTACCAATTCCATAAAAAATATTTTAATAATTTCTAGCAACAACAAAAACCTTAAATTATTGTTGTCAATTAATATTTGTTTATTTTATAAAAATATTTAATTTGAGCGACCGCAGTGTTGGGTACCAGATTTTGGAGCATTTAAGTATGGATTATAACAAATACTCAACAGTTTTGCTGGGAGTCAGTGTATACCTTTTTAATAGTATATATTCTAACCCCTTTATTAACAAACAAAATTTTCATTTTATAAAAGGTTTATAAAACAAAATTTCCATACAAAATCTAATTTATAAACCGTTTATAAAATAAAAATTTTGTTTGTGAATAAGGGGGTTAATATATAACAGCTTGAA
The DNA here is from genome assembly GCF_015586225.1 of Lucilia sericata. NCBI lineage: Eukaryota > Metazoa > Arthropoda > Insecta > Diptera > Calliphoridae > Lucilia > Lucilia sericata. Next base: position 27,187 of record NW_023996185.1, on the reverse strand, counting down.
TAAATTTGTTATATATTGGGTCTTAAGATACTTATAGTGCCTTTAATGTTACTAAGCAATCTGGATAGTAATCACTTAAAATCTTTTTATACCCATCACCTTCGTGAGAAGGATAGATATAAGTTTGTTATTTCGTTTATAATTCCAAAATATAATTTTCCGACCCTATAAAATATATTCTGAATCCTTATAGATAGCGGAGTCGATTAAGCCATGTCCGTCTGTCTGTTTGTCTATCCGTCTGTCTGTCTGTTTGTCTATCTGTCTGTCTGTCCGTCCGTCCGTCCGTCTGTGTGTCTGTTAAAATCAGTTTTCTGAAGACCTCAGATATCTTCTGGATCCAAATCTTCAATAATTCTGTCAGACATGCTTTTGAGAAGTTTCCTATTTAAAATCTGCAAAATCCGTCCATAAATAACGGAGATATAAGTAAAAATACGAGACAACCTCTGAAAATTTCATCAAAAAAAGATAATTTTTTGCATGCCTAGATAAATAAGCAACAACAACACTGCCTTTTGGAAAAAGATTTATGTTTCGATGTAAGTTGGTTTCATTGCATTGTGTATTTTGGTTTTGCTATTGTTAAAGTAACGATAGAGTCAGGAAAATTATATAAATTTAAATTTTATAAATTTAATATTTTTATACCCTCCACCACCATCAGTGGTGATAGAGGGTATATATAACTTTGTCATTCCGTGTGTAACACCAAGAAATATTCATCTGAGACCCAACAAAGTATATATATTCTGGGTCCTTATCAAATTCTGAGTCGATTTAGCTATGTCCGTCTGTTTGTCTGTCTGTCCGTCTGTCTGCCTAAAACACGCTCACGTTAAAACTAAGGCAAGGAAGTACACCAAATTCACCGAAAATATTCATTGTTGTCCTAAGCAGTTTGATATTGAAAATGAACAAAATCAGTTCATACCGGGAAAAGTTATGAATCAAAATTTAAAACAACCTCGAAAAAAATAAGCATTTTTACACATTCGGATGTAATTTTCTCGAAAACTATGTAAGATAAATTCATGAAAATCACCATACATAAGTTTTCTACACGAGGACTGATCGCTGCTGAAAATTGCTAGAATCGGTCCACAATTTCATATACCTCCCATACAAAAGTACATATTCCCGGAAAATGGGTTTTTGTTAATAACTTCCGTCACAATGTCGATATCTTCACAAAATTTTACAAGTTAAAATCTTATGACAATAGAATTCATTCAGAGAAAAAATTTTCTGGATCGGTCCATAATTAGACATAGCTCCCATACAAGGTCCCCTCCCGAAAATCACTTAAACGCACATAATTCATTACTAAATTAAGATATCCATATAGAATTTGGTACAAGTATTGCTTATCTGTACAGAAATATTACTACGAATTTTTTTTTCCATAATTGGTCATAGCTCCCATACAAGGTCCCCTCCCGAAAATCACTTAAACGCGCATAACTCATTACTTAATTAAGATATCCATAAAAAATTTGGTACAGTATTGCTTATCTGTACAGAAATATTACTGAGAAATTTTTTTCCGATCGGTCCACAATTGGTCATAGCTCCCACACAAGGTCCCCTCCCGAAAATCACTTAAACGCACATAACTCATTACACAATTAAGATATCCATATAAAATTTGGTAAAAGTATTGCTCGTATGCACAAAAATATTACTGTGAATTTTTTTTCCGATAGGTCCATAATTGGTCATAGCTCCCATACAAGGTCGCCTCCCGAAAATCACTTAAAACCACATAACTCATTAGTAAATGAAGATATTCATATAAAATTTGGTACAAGTATTGCTCTTATATACAGAAATATTACTATGAAAGTTTTCTTGGATCGGTCTATAATTGGTCATAGCTCCCATATAAGTTCCCCTCCCGAAAATCACTTAAACGCGCATAACTCATTACTTAATTAAGATATCCATATAACTGGTCATGGCTCCCATACAAGGTCCCCTCCCGAAAATCACTTAAAACCACATAACTCATTAGTAAATGAAGATATCCATATAAAATTTGGTACAAGTATTGCTCTTATAAACACAAATATTATTATGAAAATTTTTTGGATCGGTCTATAATTGGTCATAGCTCCCATACAAAGTCCCATCCAGAAAATCACTTAAACGCGCATAACTCATTACTGAACTAAGATATCCATATAAAATTTGGTACAAGTATTGCTTATATACACAGAAATATTACTGTGAAATTATTTTCCTATCAGTCCATAATTGATAATAATTATTATATTGATAATAATTATTTTTGTACACTTAAAAAATTTTCAAGATTTTTTCATGATCGGTCCATCCTTGGTCATAGCTCTCATACAAGGTTCCCTCCCGAAAATCACTAAACGCACATAACTAATTACCAAATATTGATATCCATACATTTAGCAAAAATATACATAAATTAACCTATAAAATTGATTTACGATCGGTCCATATTTGGTCATAGCTCTCATACTAGCTCCCCTCCAGAAAATCACTTAAATGCACAATATTCATTACCAAATAATGATAAAGATACAGAATTTTGAAATTTTGTCTTTATATACATAATTGGTCATAGCTCCCATACAAGGTCCTTTTACGAAAGTCTCTTAAACGCACATTACTCATTACCAAATAAAGCTATTGATACAAAATTGGCACAAATATTAGTTTGTATACAAAAATTCTATTTCAAGATTTTTCACGATCGGTTCATAACATGGATGCGGTCGGTCCCATACAAGTTTTTCCTTCAGAAATCACATAAACACTCATAACTTATTACAAATTACGATATAGATACAAAATTTGACTGAAATATAGCTTTTATGTACAGAAATTTAGCTTAAAGAATTTTTTACGATCGGTCTATAATTGGTCATATCTCTTCAAAATCCTTAAATCTTTCACACACATGCATACATGCAAATTACTAAATATCACTATTAAAATATAAAGAAAATGGCGTTTGTAATGTTCAATAAATCTTGGAATTGTAATAGATTTAAGCTGTTTAAATCTGGGATTGACATGAGAAAACTTATTTCTACAAATATTTGATCAATTAGAAATGTATTAATACAAAAGTAGCTGGTGGAGGGTATTTAAGATTCGGCTCAGCCGAATATAGCACTCTAACTTGTTTAAATACACTATGGTGAAGGGTATATAAGTTTCGGCAAAGGCGAATATAGACCTCTTACTTGTTCTATGTAGTATCTTAAGAGTTTAGTTATTAATCCAAGTAATCTATGGCAGAACCAATTCTAATCAAAAGTATGTTTGATATCTTTAAACGATCAATGGAGTTATATTCAGGACACTCATATTTCTAATAATTTGCTACAGCTCCCGGAACTGCGTGGACATTTAATATAATTTGTCTGTGTATGTAATTGGAGTGAGTGTTTTGCATATTAAAATAACCACTTAAACAAGCGTGTTACTTATTTACATACATAATTTTATTAATAATATTTTTTATATTTTTATGTTACAAATAGAAAAAAAGGAAACATAAATAACATTTACAATATTTTAATATTCAATTTGACACACAAAATAAAAGAATAATACTTATATGTATGCACAGAAAAAATTAATTTTAAAACATTTTCAATTAAACGATTAATCGAAAATATTAAAGGGTTCAATTCATTTTGTATTTGAATCATAAAAATGTATAATCAAATACGTATTTAACAACAACAAAAATATAAAAAAATAAAAATTTTTTATACGAAATCAATTATAAGTAGTAATTGAATATACAATTTTTGTTATAGGTTGAACTTCACTAAATAAAATAATTGAAAACGAGGTTTTGGTAATTGAAATCGTTTTTCAGTTTTTTCTGTGTAGATTTAAACAAATAAATACAAACAATTTTCATTTAATTTAAATGTTCAGCAAAAACTTGTAAAATGTTTTCAATGTTGTGGTTTTTCTTTTGAAATTCTTACTAAAAAGTACACTAATAATTATAACAACAAGTAAGAGTGTTATATTCGGCCATGCCGAATCTTATATACCCACCATCAAATCATCCTTATAAATAAACTTTGATATTATCGATCTATGTTGAATCATATGTCGATATTATTATGAACATCAGGGAAATATTTGGAAGAGGGAAATTAATAAAGGCTTAAGCATGGACCGTGCTCTTCCGAATTAAAAATATTAATTTTGTTTGATCCAATATTTATAACCATAAACTCATACAAAACTTGTTCATGTGAAATTTCATCGCTGTAGTCGCATTTGAGCGTTACAGCCAGTAACGAGCGTTACAGTCACTATCTGAGGGGGACCTTATATGGAGGGTGGGGGTCAGTTATAGACCGATCCCCATAAAATGTGATAAATAGTTTTTGGCTAGTACAAAACATGTTTACGTAGAATTTCACTGCTGTAATAGCATTTTTGAGTCAGTAATGAGCGTTAAAGTAATTTTCCGAAGGGGACCTTATAGGGTAGTCATTTTCTGAAGGGGACTTTATATGGGGGGTAGGGTCAATTATGGACCGATCCTTATAAAATTATATGAAGAGATTTATGTTCCAATAAAACATGTTTGTGCCGAATTTCACCGCTATTGATGCTTCTCTTAACCAGTTATGGGCGATAAAGTCATTTTCTGAAGGGGACTTTATATGGGGGGTAGGGTCAATTATGGGCCTATCCTTATAAAATTTTACAAAGAGATTTATGTTCCCATAGAACATGTTTGTGCCGAATTTCACCGCTATTGATGCTTATCTTAGCCAGTTATGGGCGATAAAGTCATTTCTGAAGGGGACTTTATATGGGGGGTAGGGTCAATTATGGGCCTATCCTTATAAAATTCCACGGAAAGATTTATGTTCCTATAGAACATGTTTGTGCCGAATTTCACCGCTATTGATGCTTCTCTTAGCCAGTTATGGGCGATAAAGTCATTTTCTGAAGGGGACTTTATATGGGGGGTAGGGTCAATTATGAGCCTATCCTTATAAAATTTTAGAAAGAGATTTAGGTTCCCATGAAACATGTTTGTGACGAATTTCACCGCTATTGGTTCTTCCCTTAGCAAGTTATGAGCGATAAAGTCATTTTCTGAAGGGGACTTTATATGGGGGGTAGGGTCAATTATGAGCCTATCCTTATAAAATTTTAGAAAGAGATTTAGGTTTCCATGAAACATGTTTGTGACGAATTTCACCGCTATTGGTTCTTCCCTTAGCAAGTTATGAGCGATAAAGTCATTTTTGGAGGGGACTTTATGTGGGGGGTAGGGTCAATTATGGACCGATCCTTATAAAATTTAAAAAAAAGATTTATGTTCCCATAAAACATGTTTGTGCCGAATTTCACCGCTATTGATGCTTCTCTTAGCCAGTTATGGGCGATAAAGTCATTTTCTGAAGGGGACTTTATATGGGGGGTAGGGTCAATTATGAGCCTATCCTTATAAAATTTTAAAAAGAGATTTAGGTTCCCATAAAACATGTTTGTGCCGAATTTCACCGCTATTGGTTCTTCCCTTAGCAAGTTATGAGCGATAAAGTCATTTTCTGAAGGGGACTTTATATGGGGGGTAGGGTCAATTATAGACCGATCCTTATAAAATTTTACAGAGAGATTTAGGTTCCCATAAAACATGTTTGTGCCGAATTTCACCGCTATTGATGCTTTTCTTAGGCAGTTATGGGCGATAAAGTCATTTTCTGAAGGGGACTTTATATGGGGGGTAGGGTCAATTATGGACCTATCCTTATAAATTTTACAAAGAGATTTATGTTCCCATAGAACATGTTTGTGCCGAATTTCACCGCTATTGATGCTTATCTTAGCCAGTTATGGGCGATAAAGTCATTTCTGAAGGGGACTTTATATGGGGGGTAGGGTCAATTATGGGCCTATCCTTATAAAATTCCACGGAAAGATTTATGTTCCTATAGAACATGGTTGTGCCGAATTTCACCGCTATTGATGCTTCTCTTAGCCAGTTATGGGCGATAAAGTCATTTTCTGAAGGGGACTTTATATGGGGGGTAGGGTCAATTATGAGCCTATCCTTATAAAATTTTAGAAAGAGATTTAGGTTCCCATGAAACATGTTTGTGACGAATTTCACCGCTATTGGTTCTTCCCTTAGCAAGTTATGAGCGATAAAGTCATTTTCTGAAGGGGACTTTATATGGGGGGTAGGGTCAATTATGAGCCTATCCTTATAAAATTTTAGAAAGAGATTTAGGTTCCCATGAAACATGTTTGTGCCGAATTTCACCGCTATTGATGCTTCTCTTAGCCAGTTATGGGCGATAAAGTCATTTTCTGAAGGGGACTTTATATGGGGGGTAGGGTCAATTATGAGCCTATCCTTATAAAATTTTAAAAAGAGATTTAGGTTCCCATAAAACATGTTTGTGCCGAATTTCACCGCTATTGGTTCTTCCCTTAATAAGTTATGAGCGATAAAGTCATTTTCTGAAGGGGACTTTATATGGGGGGTAGGGTCAATTATAGACCGATCCTTATAAAATTTTACAGAGATATTTAGATTCCCATAAAACATGTTTGTGCCGAATTTCACCGCTATTGATGCTTTTCTTAGGCAGTTATGGGCGATAAAGTCATTTTCTGAAGGGGACTTTATATGGGGGGTAGGGTCAATTATGGACCGATCCTTATAAAATTCTACGAAGAGATTTAGGTTCCCATAAGACATATTTGTGCCAAATTTCACCGCTATTGGTTCTTCCCTTAGCAAGTTATGAGCGATAAAGTCATTTTCTGAAGGGGGCCTTATATGGGGGCTAGGCGAAATTGTGGACCGATATTGCCCATTTTCAATACCAAACAAACTGCAGCAACTAGAAGTATCTGTGCAAAATTTCAGCTCGCTAGCTGCTTCCATTTGGACTCTATCGTGTTTTCAACAGACAGACAGACAGACAGACGGACAGACGGACAGACGGACAGACGGACGGACATGGCTAGATCGTCTTAGAATCTTATAAGGACCCAGAATATATATACTTTTATGGGTCTTAGACGAATATTTCAATGTGTTACAAACGGAATGACAAAAACAATATACCCCCCATCTTTTTTGATGGTGGGTATAAAAACAAATACATTATGATTATTTCTTTAATTTTGGTTGTTATTTTTAAAAAAGTTTGTTGTTTTTGAAATCATTTTAAACTTAACTTTAATTTTCACACATAGTTTATTACGTTTTAAGCTAATTTTTTACTACTGACCACTGGTAATTCTATCACATACTTAACAGGAAACAGCTACAAAGCAAAACTAAGATAATATAGATAGATAGTAAATATGGTAAAAGATAATGTTGCAAGTCAAAGTTTTTCTAAGTAAAAGTATACACATTGAAAGAAGTTTATATAAAAAAAGGAAAACAAAAAGAAAGGAAACGAAAAAAAGAAATTTTGTAACAAAATGGATATTTGGTATGTGCTAAAATAATTTACAAAAACTAAAAAAAAAAGATCCCCCAAAACCCTAAAAAGCTAATTTAAATGTTGTAGATAAAAGAAATGAGTTGTAGTGTAGATTTGCCACTGAATTTTGATAAATATATCTGTTGTTTTCATTATCTAACAACTCTTTTTTTATCCACTCATTTATTCATCGGTTATGGTCATGGCTGACAATGGGTTGCTAAGTAAATTAGCAATAAATCTGTTAATTCTCCGCGTTCTGCATTTATTACATTAATTCATTATTATTTAATTTTTTTTTTTTTGGTGGCCTGTATTTTGTATGAATTTTTTGGTTAATGATCAACTCCTATTACCAACATCAGTAGCATTTGTTGCCACCACCACGACCATTATTATCAACATTATTATCAAATATTACCAGCTAAAAAGCTGGTTATATACTTATAATTAAATGAGTAAATATTTGGTTGGTTTTTACTCCTATCGATGACCATCACTAGTAGTATAAACGTCTCCTTTTAATCGCATTACAGCGATAATTTTTGTTTAGCATAAAAGCAAATTATTAGGAATATTTTTGCTATAAACTGTTACGGTAGTAAAGTCATTATATTAAATAGATAATTTTTGAATTAAGAATGTAAACAAAGCCATTAGTTTAATTCCTCCTTTTTCCCCAGCTTCAGCAGAAATACATACATATGCGGTTTAATTTTTGATTTATGTATAACCGCAACAATGCGTATACTTTTTTTTGATGTTTCATTAAGAAAATTGCATATTAATCATACGCCCCACAAAATGGAATATTTACCGTTAATTTATATGTGAAAGGTTTTTTCTGGTTTTTGTGTAAAAATTAGTATAAAAATAAGTTTTTAGTATAAAACCAGCTTTTATTTAGTATAAAAACCGGGCTTTAGTTTAAAGTTTCAAAGCTCAGAAAATTTAATTTAAACTGTGAGTTTATACGTAAAAGTTGTCTTGTGAGTTTCGTTTAAAAAACAGTTTTTAATATGAAAACTAGTTTTAGTATAAAAACTAGTTTCTAGTATAAAAAGCTGGTTTTAGTAAAAAAACTGTTTTTAGTATAAAAACCAGTTTTTAGTATAAAACGTGTATAAAAGCTGCAATTTAATATAAAAAGATTTGTTAGCATCAAAACAAGTTTTTATTACAAAAACCTGATTTTAGTATAAAACCTGATTTTTGCATAAAAACCAGTTTTTAGTATAATAACAGTTTTTCGTATAAAACCACTTTATCGTATAAAACCAGTTTTTAGTATAAAAAACAGTTTTTTGTATAAAAGCCAGTTTTTAGTTAAAAACCAGTTTTTAGTTAAAAAACAGTTTTTAGTTAAAAACCAGTTTTTAGTTAAAAAACAGTTTTTAGTTAAAAAACAGTTTTTAGTTAAAAACCAGTTTTAGTATAAAAACCAGTTTTAAGCATAAAACCAGTTATAAGCATAAAACCAGTTTTAAGCATAAAACCAGTTTTTAGTATAAAAACCAGTTTTTAATATAAAATAAAGTTTTTAATATAAAAACAAGTTTTTAATATAAAACCAGTTTTTAGCTTAAAAACCAGTTTTCTGTATAAAAACCCGTTTTTAGTATAAAAACAAGTTTTTAATTTAAAAACAAGTTAGAGTGCTATATTCGGCTGAGCCGAATCTTAAATAACCTCCACCAGCTACTTTTATAATAATACTTTTCTAATTGATCAAATATTTGTAGAAATAAGTTTCTCATGTCTTAAATAGCCAAATCCCAGCTTAAATCTATTACAATTCCAAGATTTATTGAACATTACAAACGCAATTTTCTTTATATTTTTATAGCGCTTAGCGATATTTAGTAATTTGCATGTATGCATGTGTGTGAAAAATTAAAGGATTTTCAAAATATATATATAATCAACACAAATTGATAATGCAACTAGTTAAATACGGTTAAAGTGCTTTCAGCGGCAGGACCTAGATTCTTTAAGCTAAATTTCTGTACATAAAAGCTATATTTCAGTAAAATTTTGTATCTATATCGTAATTTAGTAATAAGTAATGTGTGTTTAAGTGATTTTCGGAAGGGAACCTTGTATGGGACCGACCGCACCCATGCTATGAACCGATCGTGAAAAATCTTGAAATAGAATTTTTGTATACAAAACTAATATCTGTGGCAAATTTTGTATCAATAGCTTTATTTGGTAATGAGTAATGTGCGTTTAAGAGATTTTCGTAAAAGGACCTTGTATGGGAGCTATGACGAATTATGTATATAAAGACAAAAATTTCAAAATTCTGTATCTATATCATTATTTGGTAATGAATATTGAGCATTTAACTGATTTTCTGAAGGGGACCTAGTATGAGAGCTATGACCAAATATGGACCGATCGTAAAACAATTTTATAGTGTAATTTATGTGTATAAGAGCAATAATTTTGCTAAATGTATGGATATCAATATTTGGTAATGAATTATGTGCGTTTAAGTTATTTTTGGGAGGGAACCTTGTATGGGAGCTATGATCAGTTATGGTCCGATCGGAAAAAAATGTCTCAGTAATATTTCAGTGCATATAAGCAATACTTGTTCCAAACTTTATATGGATATCTTAATTTAGTAATGAGTTATGTACGTTTAAGTGATTTTCGGGAGGGGTCCTTGTATGGGAGCTATGACCAATTATGGACCGATCGGAAAAAAATTTCACAGTAATATTTCTATGCATATGGGCACTGCTCATGCCAAATTTTATATGGATATCTTAATTTAGTAATGAGTTATGCGCGTTTAAGTGATTTTCGGGAGGGGACCTTGTATGGGAGCTATGACCAATTATGGACCGATCGGAAAAAAATTTCACAGTAATGTTTCTGTGTATATGTGCAATACTTGTACCAAATTTTATATGGATATATTAATTTAGTAATGAGTTACGCGCGTTTAAGTGATTTTCGGGAGGGGACCTTGTATGGGACCTATGTCCAATTATGGACCGATCCAGAAAATTTTTTCTCTGAATGAATTCTATTGACATAAGATTTCAATTTGTAAAATTTTGTGAAGATATCAACATTCTGACGGAAGTTATTAACAAAAAACCCATTTTCAGGGAATATGTACTTTTGTATGGGAGGTATATGAAATTGTGGACTGATTCTGGCAATTTTCAGCAGTGATCAAGATCTTGTATAGAAACGAACGTGTGGTGATTTTCATGGAATTATCTTGCATAGTTTTCGAGAAAATTACATCAGAATGTGTAAAAAATGCTTATTTTTTTCGAGGTTGTTTTAAATTTTGATTCATAACTTTTCCCGGTGTGAACCGATTTTGCCCATTTTCAATACCAAACAACTTAGGAAAATGAAGAACATTTTGGGTGAATTTGGTTAAACTCTATTGCTTCGTTTTATCGTGAGCGTGTTTTACACAGACAGACGGACAGACGGACATAGCTAAATCGACTCAGAATTTGATAAGGACCCAGAATATATATACTTTGTTGGGTCTCAGATGAATATTTCTTGGTGTTACACACGGAATGACAAAGTTATATATACCCTCTATCACCACTGATGGTGGTGGAGGGTATAACTAGTTTTTAGTTTAAAGACCAGTTTTTAGTATAAAACAATTTTTTAGTATAAAGACAACTTTTAAGTATAACAAGTTAGAGTGCTATATTCGGCTATGCCGAATCTTAAATACCCTCCACCAGCAAGCTACTTTTTATTGAAACCCATCTAACTATCTAATTTTTAGATAAGTCGCCAAAATTTTTGTCGAACTAATTTTGATTAGGTCCAGAAAATTTTAGAATGATTTATCTATACACAGAACATACTTATGTCGAATTTTATCCGGATATAATAATTTAATAACGAATTAAGTGGTATAAGTGATTTTCAACAGTTAACCTTATATGGGAGCTAAGACAACTTATGGACCAGTCCGGAAAAAATTCCGTATAATGATTTATATACATACATACAAAATATGTCAAATTTTATACCTATAATTGTGACCAATTATGCACCGATAAGGAAACAATTTCGTATAATGCAGAAAAAGATCAAGTATAATTTTACTCTAATAGGTGCGTTTAGGTGATTTTAGGAAGTGGACTTTATATAGGAGCTATGAGAATTTAAGGGCCTATCCGGAAAAAAGTCGTAGAGTGATTTATGTAAAGACAAAATATATAAGTGTCGAATTTTCTCAAGATAACTTTATATGGGAACTATGACCAATTATGGGCCTATTCGGGAAAAATTTCGCAGAGTGAATTATATTTGGGCAAAACATGTTTGTGTCGAATTTTATCAAGATGGCTTTATTTGATTATGAAATATGAGCTTTTAAGTGATTTTCGTAAGAAGGCCTTATATGGGAGTTATGACCAATAATGGACCGATCCGTAAAAATTTTTGTAAAATGATTTGTACGTACACAAAACATATTCAAGTCGAATTTTATCCCGATAGCTTTAGAATTCAATGAAATATATGCGTTTAAGTGATTTTTGGAAGTGGACCTTATATGGGAGCTATGACCAATTATGGGCCTATCCGGAAAAAAATTTGTAGAATGATTCACGTTTAGGTAAAACATATTTGTGTCGAATTTTATCAATATAGCTTTACTTGCCATTGAAATATTTGCTTTTAAGTGATTTTCGGAAGTGGGCCTTATATGGGATCTATGACCAATTAAGGACCGATCCGTAAAAAATTTTGTAGAATGATTTGTATGTATACAAAACTGATTTGTGTCGAATTTTATCCCGATAGCTTTATAATTCAATGAAATATATGCGTTTAAGCGATTTTCGGAAGTGGACCTTATATGGGAGCTATGACCAATTATGGACCTATCCGGAAAAAATTCCGTAGAGTGATTTATATTTTGACTAAACATATTTGTGTCGAATTTCATCAAAATAGCTTTAGTTGACAATGAAATATGTGTTTTTAAATGATTTTCGGAAGTGGGCTTTATATGGGAGCTATGACCAATAATGGACCGATCCGTAAAAAAATTGGTAGAATGATTTGTATGTACACAAAACATATCCAACTCGAATTTTATCACAATAGCTTTATTCATCAATGAAATATGTGCGTTTAGGTGATTTTCGGAAGTTGACCTTATATGGGAGCTATGACCAATTGTGGACCGACTGAGATCTACGTTGACAGTATGATTTCTGTTCATATTATATTTACATGTACAAAATTTCGTGTTGATACCGATATATTTGAGGGAGTTATTAACAATAAACTAATTTCCGGGAATATATAACTTTGTATGGGGGCTATGGGAAATATTCGATCGATTGTAAAGATTTTGAACATAATTGATCACTACCCTGAAAAAATAATGTATGACAACATTCATCGAAATATCTTTTGTGGTTTCTGAGAAAACTTCAAAAGAATTATGAAAAAAACGTAATTTTTTTCGAGGTAGTCTGAAATTTTTACTCATAACTTTTTACGTTGTGAACCGATTTTGCTCATTTTCAATACCAAACTGCTTAGGATGATAGTAAATATTTTGGGTGAATTTGGTTTGTTTCCTTTGCTTAGTTTTAACGTGAGCGTGTTTTACACAGACAGACAGACGGACAGACGGACATAGCTAAATCGACTCAGAATTTGATAAGGACCCAGAATATATATACTTTGTTGGGTCTTAGATGAATATTTCTTGGTGTTACACACGGAACGACAAACTTATATATACCCTCTATCACCACTGATGGTGGTGGAGGGTATAAAAAATAGTTTTTAGTATAAAAACCAGTTTTTAGTATAAAAAACCGTTTTTAGTATAAGTTTTTAGTACAAGAACAAGTTTTAAGTATAAAATCTAGTTGTTAGTTTAAAACCAGTTTTTAGTATAAAACCCAGTTTTTAGTATAAAAACCAGTTTTTAGTATAAAAACCAGTTTTAGTACAAAAACCACTAAAAATTTAATGACAAACTGATTTTTTTTTTTTGCATTGTTAATGCAAATAAAACCCCTTTTGTCAATTAATTTGTATATTAAGGAGAATATATTCCTTTGTAAACGCTTTTAATAAGTTTTGTCAAATTACTTCTTTTTATATAAGTTCATTGAAGAAAGGCGTTTAATTTGCTCTGGGTTATGTGAAAACAATTTCATTTACTCGAAATGAACGCTCACAGCATATGTTAGCTCTATATATTAAAACAATTTGTTAAAACAAAGTTTTTACCTTAATAAAAAAATCAAACACTTCCTAGAATTTTTCAATAAAATATTTAATTAAAGAAATTCTTAGCTTTCTGTATGACTTAATACGATTATTTTCCTAACACTTTTGTTAACAATAGCACTCATAACACTCTTTCGAGCGTTAAAATAAAAATAAAAACTTTTTTAATAAATTCACTTTTATAAACATGTGTGGTATGTGAGTTCCACTGTAGTTAATGGAAGTTTAAGTGAATGTTGGTATATTTACACATATATTTTATTTACTAACTAACTGACTTTAATGCCGCACTTAGCAGCGACATATAACGCCTCATATAACAAAATTTCACAAAAAAGTATATAAAGAAAAACCAAATGAAACGCAACATTGATGATAGTAACGATAATGATCAAAATTATCAACACTAGACTGTTGTCGTTGATGATGCTTATGTTTGTAGTTAAAGCCACCAATACTGTGCCGAGGCTGTTAACAAAGAAAACGAAGAATTCTTATAAAATACGATAATTGATGCATATGTATGTAATTGTGTAAATATTTTCTAAGTAATGTGTGATACAGATTAATTCTAACAATAAAACAAGTAAGAAATTATAGTCGGGCGAGGCCGACCATATATTACCCTACACCTTTGACAAAAATATAATGTGATTTAGTTGCCATAATAAAGCATTTAAGTTGAATTGTACCTTGCCTTAGATATACATACTTAAGCCGTTTATTGTTGAATAAAATTGTGGACATTTAAGTAAAATTCTGATGGGGGCTTTTCATAGGGTCATATGAGAACCTATTATTATGGAATTCGTGGGGGTCATCAAGTCACTGAGACAATAGAAGATCATGTACCAAATTTCATTGAATTATCTTCAAAATTGCGACCTGTAGTTTGATTACAAGGTTTACATGGACGGACGGACGGACGGACGGAAATAGCTAAATCGACTCAGAAAATGATTCTGAGCCGATTGGTATACTTTATGGTGCGTTACAAACATCAGCACAAACCCAATATACCCTCCCCACTAAAGTGGTGTAGGGTATATTTAATAACAAAATTTTAAACAGTACACCATAAAATTTTCATATTGGGGCGTATGATTAACATTTAACTGTTTTAATCAGTGTTGCCAGAAAAATTTTGTCTCATGTCCCCAATCTTAAGCTCGAAGTCCCCAAAAAATCCCCAATTTTAAATTGAAATCCTCAAATTTGTCCCCAAAATATTTACATACATGAAAAAGTTATATTATGTCTTCAATAATAAATAATAACATTATTAGGCTTATCACAGAATTCCATTCCTTTAGAAAGTGGTTTATAATTATAATTTTGTTATTTCGATCGAATGGAATTCTGTGACAATCCTGTATATTAATTTCTTGTAATAGTATTATGTAGTTTTTTGGCTACATTTTTACATTTATTTTTCTTGCTTTAAATAGTTTACCAAAAAGTACGAATTTGGGTTTGAATGAGTTTGAATTGACAGAAAACCTATAATTTAATTATAATTTTTTTTATAATTGTTTTCTTTTGAAAACAAAACTGTATATATATGGAAAAATACCACATTTAATACAACTCTACGACACCGATTGTTAATTGAACAAATATAATTTTTTTTTTTATGACGGTTATGCAAGAAAATTGCAAATATTTTATTGGTCAAGGATTACTTTGATATCTCTACATCAAAATTAAATATATAATGTAAAAATCCCTTAAATGAGATCATCTTGAAATATATTTCCTGAAACTAAACAAATTAAATTAAACAATTGAAAGCGTTTATATTAAAAGAACAAACTTACTTAAAGCCATTTCAGAATGTCAATATATTATATGCCTCAAGTTCATCGTCGTTTTCTTCAATTGGTTGTTCTTTATACATATTATCTGAATTAAACCTTTTTACCATAGATTCAGGAACTTCAAATTTATAGCAACATATATTGTAATTGTTTAAATAAGATTTGATTCGTATTAATGATTCCAACATTTCGTACTGCATTTTATTTCTGAGTTTAGTTTTAGTTGTATTCATGCACGAAAAAATTCGCTCTACAAATGCATTGCTTATCGGTATGACTAAAAGATGAAAAACAGCAGTAGCAAGTTCACGAAAATAGTAATTTCCAGCATTATCTTCGTATTCGTAAACAATTGCCCAAAACCCAAAAATGTCCTTAGGTATATTGTTGTTTGTGTGTTTTTGCCAGTCAATATGTTGTAATTTATTCCATTGGTTTTCATATGTACTTATTGCAATTTCATCATCCATCGAATTTTTCAAAATGCCATATACGGATTCAAATTTGTTTTTAATATTTTTAAACTGTAAATTTCTAAAATGTTCCAAATTTTTTATATTTTCAGGAAATCTCTTAATCATTTCCTTTGCCAATATTTTTAAATAACGAAAGCAGTTTTTTTTAAATTCAATAACGTCCGATAGCGGGAGAGATTTCAATTCTTCTGAACATTCTATTCCAACTTCAATATCGTCAACATCTAAATAACAATCTTCATTATTTATTATAATGTACATTTTATCGGCACAGTTTTCAATAAATTCAGGTTTAATAATTTTGGAACAAATTGACATAAAAAGCAACACTAAGTGCTCATAACCGGAATACAAGTCAATGTTTTCTCCTTGAAATAATAAATTGACAAAATAATACAATTTATTTGTGTTGTTTTGTAATTCAAATGATATATGTTGTGCCATTTTCTCGTTATCATTAGTTGCTATAATGTTGAAATGATATTGCAACTCAAGCCACTGCTCCAATACCCTTTTAACTGCTTTTCCATATGATAGCCATCTTGTATTTGAAATTTGTACTAGTTTGTAAAACTTATTTGAGTCTACACCCAAATTAATTAAATCAAAAATTTTTTTATACTTAAGTGTTCGCAATGGAGAGTTTGAAAAGTAATTGTACGTTTCTTTAACGAGGAATTCCACAGAATTGGGAATTGATTTGGCTGCTTCAGAGCTACACAAATTTAAAAAATGACAAATACATTTGACCAATTTGATTGACGAATTTTCTTTCTTTAGAAGGGAGTAAAGTGAATTCCTGGACCCACACATATTGTTAGCCCCATCGGTACCAATAGCAACTAAATTACTTATGCTTAGCTTATTTCTTTTTAAAAATTCTCGGAGACTTTCATATAACGCAACTGCTGTTGCCTCCTCCACAACCAAAATTCCTAAAAATTCGGTCATTATTTTGACTTCCTTTTGATTAAAATAACGTATACAAATTGCCATCCACTTTACTCTAGATATATCAGTTGATTCATCAACTATTAAAGAATATTTTCCATTACCAACATTTAATAACAATTCTTCTAGTAGTGTTGGCGCAATAACATACTTAATTAAAGCAGAACATTTGGTTCGATGCATTTTTAACGTAAGTGATTTGTTATTAATTTGTAGTGTTTTGGGAAATAGATCACATAAATGGTCGACGGATATTATGCTTGTGTGCGTAGATATATACATTGCCAATCTTATTTCAAAAATCTTACTTTCTTTTGATGTTTTTAATATACCTTTAATAAAATTTGAACAATTATTGTTAAAATAATTTATTTATGTATGTAGGTTTTTTATCTCCCACCACCAAATACCATTTAGGTATAACAACACATTCATACTACATAGCATATAAAATAGTACGTCGAAAAAGTATACTATTTTTTCCCAGCGTTAAAAAAAATCCACTGCAAATGCTTTGAAGTTTTCGATATTTAATCTAAACAAAATTTTATCTTTTTTAATACATTATCGGAAAGTTTCAGGTGTCATTGTTTTACAAGGAGAAAAAGCAAGGGTAGGGGCTGCGGTTAATCACTCTTTCAAATTTAGTATCCAAATAATAGATTATAATGTTAAAAATACATGTAAATTTGTTTGTGGATGGTTTTAGAAAATTCGATTTGCCGCGGAAGGTTTATGGTACTAAAAATTCCCGAGAATAAGATTTTCGTTATTAGAACACTGGCTACCACGTAGTGTAGGGCTTAATTTTAATTCAATTAAATACTACAATTTATCGCTAACGAAGTAGCTTGTGAAGTTGAAGGATTTCTAAAAAAGCGCAATTTTTGGCAATAATTAAGTAAAAATTATATTATTACAGATTGTTGCTTAATTTTGGTAAAGTAAATTAATATTATTATTTCAGAGTCCATGGAAAGGTATTTCTGATCAAATTTCCGAAATTAAATCATTAATTCTTTAACAACCGGGGTCAAAATAAAAATTTTGAATATTTTATGATCTTGAACAAATAAGAGCATGATGTTGTTAATTGTTGATGGATACTGATGGAACTTCTTAGAAGTTATTATACGTTATGCCAAATACTCGATATACATATATCTATTAATTCTTTAAGAAAATTTATTTTAAAAAATGTCTGTAGAATTGACCCCATGTACCTCATAGGGTTATTTTTTGAAGAAGTTTGATTTCTAGATTTCTGGATATATTTTCGCCTAGTTTGTCCAAATGTATTCATAATTACACAATATTTTGGTATTTTAATGAAAAATATCCAATTCACATAAATTTGACTTTGACCCCGGTTTGAAAAGGCTTAATGATTCTGGATTTTAGAAAAATTATCAACAACAACTTTCCATGAACTCGGAAATGATAATATTAATTTACTTCATCAAAATTAAGCAACAATTTGTAATAATATCATTTTTACTTAATTATTGTCATTGCCCTTTTCCCGAAATCCTTCAACTTCACATAGCAGGTACGCAAAACTACTAGAGGTATTGAACTTATTCTTTTTATGTTTAATTCTTATACATATCCCCTATAAAATCCGGTATAGAAAATTTTCATTTTTTAAATCCATTTAACAAAATTGTTTAAAGTTTGAAAATGGAGTATTGCAGATACTGTTACCCCCTTTTTTGACTTCCGACTTAACCGAGTAAGCGTTATCCAATTTGAACAAAAATTCGTACCGGCATATTTACTTTTATGCATCATCATAACTACAAAATTCTTGGGGGAAATTTTAATAACTAAAAACTTTTTTTTACCAATTTTAAGTTCTATCTTTTTGGAAGGACAATTTGATATACGTTATGATTTTGCTACAAAATGGTTCAAAAATTAATAATAACACCTCATTTTTTGAAAAATAAAACACTAACAAGTAAGAGTGTTATATTCGGCCATGCCGAATCTTATATACCCACCATCAAATCATCCTTATAAATAAACTTTGATATTATCGATCTATGTTGAATCATATGTCGATATTATTATGAACATCAGGAAAATATTTGGAAGAGGGAAATTAATAAAGGCTTAAGCATGGACCGTGCTCTTCCGAATTAAAAATATTAATTTTGTTTGATCCAATATTTATAACCATAAACTCATACAAAACTTGTTTATGTGAAATTTCATCGCTGTAGTCGCATTTGAGCGTTACAGCCAGTAACGAGCGTTACAGTCACTATCTGAGGGGGACCTTATATGGAGGGTGGGGTCAGTTATAGACCGATCCCCATAAAATGTGATAAATAGTTTTTGGCTAGTACAAAACATGTTTACGTAGAATTTCACTGCTGTAATAGCATTTTTGAGTCAGTAATGAGCGTTAAAGTAATTTTCCGAAGGGGACCTCATAGGGTAGTCATTTTCTGAAGGGGACTTTATATGGGGGGTAGGGTCAATTATGGACCGATCCTTATAAAATTATATGAAGAGATTTATGTTCCAATAAAACATGTTTGTGCCGAATTTCACCGCTATTGATGCTTCTCTTAACCAGTTATGGGCGATAAAGTCATTTTCTGAAGGGGACTTTATATGGGGGGTAGGGTCAATTATGGGCCTATCCTTATAAAATTTTACAAAGAGATTTATGTTCCCATAGAACATGTTTGTGCCGAATTTCACCGCTATTGATGCTTCTCTTAACCAGTTATGGGCGATAAAGTCATTTTCTGAAGGGGACTTTATATGGGGGGTAGGGTCAATTATGGGCCTATCCTTATAAAATTTTACAAAGAGATTTATGTTCCCATAGAACATGTTTGTGCCGAATTTCACCGCTATTGATGCTTATCTTAGCCAGTTATGGGCGATAAAGTCATTTCTGAAGGGGACTTTATATGGGGGGTAGGGTCAATTATGGGCCTATCCTTATAAAATTCCACGGAAAGATTTATGTTCCTATAGAACATGTTTGTGCCGAATTTCACCGCTATTGATGCTTCTCTTAGCCAGTTATGGGCGATAAAGTCATTTTCTGAAGGGGACTTTATATGGGGGGTAGGGTCAATTATGAGCCTATCCTTATAAAATTTTAGAAAGAGATTTAGGTTCCCATGAAACATGTTTGTGACGAATTTCACCGCTATTGGTTCTTCCCTTAGCAAGTTATGAGCGATAAAGTCATTTTCTGAAGGGGACTTTATATGGGGGGTAGGGTCAATTATGAGCCTATCCTTATAAAATTTTAGAAAGAGATTTAGGTTTCCATGAAACATGTTTGTGACGAATTTCACCGCTATTGGTTCTTCCCTTAGCAAGTTATGAGCGATAAAGTCATTTTTGGAGGGGACTTTATGTGGGGGGTAGGGTCAATTATGGACCGATCCTTATAAAATTTAAAAAAAAGATTTATGTTCCCATAAAACATGTTTGTGCCGAATTTCACCGCTATTGATGCTTCTCTTAGCCAGTTATGGGCGATAAAGTCATTTTCTGAAGGGGACTTTATATGGGGGGTAGGGTCAATTATGAGCGTATCCTTATAAAATTTTAAAAAGAGATTTAGGTTCCTATAAAACATGTTTGTGCCGAATTTCACCGCTATTGGTTCTTCCCTTAGCAAGTTATGAGCGATAAAGTCATTTTCTGAAGGGGACTTTATATGGGGGGTAGGGTCAATTATAGACCGATCCTTATAAAATTTTACAGAGAGATTTAGATTCCCATAAAACATGTTTGTGCCGAATTTCACCGCTATTGATGCTTTTCTTAGGCAGTTATGGGCGATAAAGTCATTTTCTGAAGGGGACTTTATATGGGGGGTAGGGTCAATTATGGACCTATCCTTATAAAATTTTACAAAGAGATTTATGTTCCCATAGAACATGTTTGTGCCGAATTTCACCGCTATTGATGCTTATCTTAGCCAGTTATGGGCGATAAAGTCATTTCTGAAGGGGACTTTATATGGGGGGTAGGGTCAATTATGAGCCTATCCTTATAAAATTTTAGAAAGAGATTTAGGTTCCCATGAAACATGTTTGTGACGAATTTCACCGCTATTGGTTCTTCCCTTAGCAAGTTATGAGCGATAAAGTCATTTTCTGAAGGGGACTTTATATGGGGGGTAGAGTCAATTATGAGCCTATCCTTATAAAATTTTAGAAAGAGATTTAGGTTCCCATGAAACATGTTTGTGCCGAATTTCACCGCTATTGATGCTTCTCTTAGCCAGTTATGGGCGATAAAGTCATTTTCTGAAGGGGACTTTATATGGGGGGTAGGGTCAATTATGAGCCTATCCTTATAAAATTTTAAAAAGAGATTTAGGTTCCCATAAAACATGTTTGTGCCGAATTTCACCGCTATTGGTTCTTCCCTTAATAAGTTATGAGCGATAAAGTCATTTTCTGAAGGGGACTTTATATGGGGGGTAGGGTCAATTATAGACCGATCCTTATAAAATTTTACAGAGAGATTTAGATTCCCATAAAACATGTTTGTGCCGAATTTCACCGCTATTGATGCTTTTCTTAGGCAGTTATGGGCGATAAAGTCATTTTCTGAAGGGGACTTTATATGGGGGGTAGGGTCAATTATGGACCGATCCTTATAAAATTCTACGAAGAGATTTACGTTCCCATAAGACATATTTGTGCCAAATTTCACCTCTATTGGTTCTTCCCTTAGCAAGTTATGAGCGATAAAGTCATTTTCTGAAGGGGGCCTTATATGGGGGCTAGGCGAAATTGTGGACCGATATTGCCCATTTTCAATACCAAACAAACTGCAGCAACTAGAAGTATCTGTGCAAAATTTCAGCTCGCTAGCTGCTTCCATTTGGACTCTATCGTGTTTTCAACAGACAGACAGACAGACGGACAGACGGACAGACGGACGGACATGGCTAGATCGTCTTAGAATCTTATAAGGACCCAGAATATATATACTTTTATGGGTCTTAGACGAATATTTCAATGTGTTACAAACGGAATGACAAAAAACAATATACCCCCCATCTTTTTTGATGGTGGGTATAAAAAGTGCAATTTTTCATTTTGCAAAATTTGGCGGAGATGCGCGGGCTCTTATCCTCAAAATAATTGAATAATATTTTACAGTCTTCAATTTGACGTTTAAAATACAAAATAATTTCACTATTATAAGTTGATTTTGATTTTTTTATTTTCTGATTTTTTTTTTAAATATTTTTAAAATTTCAAAATTAGTTATCAGGTGTCTACTTATATTTCAACAAATTTCGCAGATGAATTCAAAAATATTTATTCCGGCTACGGTAACATTATATGTAAATCGCCCTATGTTAACTAAAATTTTGCAAATATGTAAATGTAGTCCATTGACTATTATATTGGTTATTTACAAGTCTATTGACAAGCCCATGGACTAATCTATGGACTAGCCTCTTGAAAAGTCCATGAGAACATCCATTGACTACCCAATTGAGTGGTATATGGACTAGTTTTGGCAAGTCCATAAACTAATCTATTGATTTGTTCATAGACTAGTCAGTATACAAGTACATACATATCGTCACCTAAAACGCAAACGGCCCTATCTAACATTTTTAAAATTTTACAGGAGAAGCAAAAAACTATTTTAATTGAAAAGTTTGTTTCTATCAACGCGATTTTTTTGTAGTATATAATCAAATTGTTTAATAGTGAAACCTATCATTTGTTATGATAGTTGACAATGGCGTATAATAAAATGGATAAATGGGATTTTTTACCTTCAATATTTAAAAGTTTTTGTAGATAGGGCCTTTGGGTTTTTGTCAATAAAATCGATCATTTTGGTCGGAAAATTTTTTGGTGTGGACATTTGTTTTGATGCAATACATTAGAATCAAGAATAAAATCGATTTTGAAATTTTGGTTAGTTAGGGCCGTTTGCGTTTCAGGTGACGATATGTATATAAGTCAATTTATTATTCTCTGCATTAGTCCATTGATTATTCTGAGAACTAGTCTTTTGAAAAGATCATGGACTAATCGATTGTCTAGTCTCTTGAAAAGTCTACTACTACTCAATAGACAATTTCATAGAATAGTCAATTGAATGCCAATAGATTATTCCATGAACTGGACAATATATTTTTCAATAGAATAATTAATATACTAGTCCATGGACTTATCAATAAATTAGTACCTATAGTAGTCAATATTCTAATACATTGCACTAGTCGTTTGAAAAGTCCATAGACTTATTTATTGACCAGTCCATAGAATATACAACAGATTAGTCCATGGACTTGCCAATAGACTAGTCCTCTGAAGAGTCAATAAACACATACATAAACTAGCCAATAGTTAATGGACTTGTCTATTGACATGTTCATTGACTAATCTATTGAATAGTGAATTCATTAATCTCTGGACTAATTCATTGGTCAATAGATTTGCTTATTTACTTGCCAATTGACTTGTCTATGCACTAGTTTATTGACTATTTAGACTAATGTTTTGACTAGTCTATTGACCATTTAATGAAGAAATATATATTTAAAAACAATCTGCATACATAGGTATGTCAAGATGTAAAAACTTTAGAAGAATGTTAGAAATAATTCCGAGTAACTAAATAAAACTGGAATGTTACATGTTGTGATGGTGGGAATATTCTGTATTTTATTAAATGGACTTACCATAATTTTCAATTGTATTTGATGGCTTCAACGAATTTAAATTTATCCTATGTTTTTCTGTCAGTCCGTGTTTTTTTAAATCTTTTTTTTGGCACTGCAGTCCAACTTTACAAACCTTGCACCACGCGCCATGAGATGGTCCACTATGGCTCCATTCAGGTGCCTGCTCGATAGGAACAAGCCAGCCTGTTTATTACAAAATTATTTTAAAATTTATGTTTTACACAAAATTTATAAATACCTACCTTTTGTCCAGTCTTCTTTCATCCAGGAGTTATTAAATTGTCTTCTATTCTTTTCCATTTCTCATTTTGTGCTTATACAAAATAAATTTTTTTCACATTTAACAAATTTTTGTGCACGTCTTTTTTTCACTTAAATTGACAAATTTTCCCGTTACATTTTTTTTTTTTGACACATTCACATGTATGTATTTGTAGCATTATATTTTAGACATGATTGCCATGAAACTTAATAAATTGTTTAAACCCAGAGAAACAATAAAATTTATAAACCCGGAGAAATGCAAAGAAGCAGTAGGTACATAAATAAAATATGAAAAGTAAAAAATATTTTTGTTTTTATTATTGATATTTATAAGAAAAAAATAAAATAAAAAACCAAAAAATTCAGAAAAAAATATAAAAATCCCCAATAATAGCTCAAAAATTATAAAAAAATCCCCAAATTTTACGAAAATCCCCAAATCCCTCCCCACGAAAATCTGTCCCCAAATAAAACTTGAAATCCCCAATTTGGGGACAAATCCCCACATCTGGCGACACTGGTTTTAATATGATATCACAACAAGTATACGCATTTATGTACGTACGTTTATAATAAAAAAATATATGAATAAATTACAATTTCACTTCCATCAGCAAATTTCTGAATTGTTTCTTAAATTATTGGTTTCTCTATACGAATTCTAATTATTTCACATTGTGTTTATTCATTCACATATTACCACATTGTAATTTTGGATTAGGATTTCTGAGTGGGGAAGTCAATGTCAACAAAAAAACAGAGTCACAAAAATCCTTAGTTATAACACAAATGTTGTTTAGGTATATGTTATATTTAAGGAAATCGTTTCTTTGCTGTATTAAAGCGTTCAAGTTTATAACAGTTGATCGAAAGTATATTGACTTTCGGTCACATGATTCCTTTTACTTGCTTTATTTCTGCAAAAAATATTTTTGAGAATTATTTTTGAAAGTTTTATTGTAGTTTTGTATTTAAATTTTTGTGGTTTAAGAGATTCATAAGAACACTTAAATAGTCTTAAAACTTTTCGTATAAGTGTTAAATTGAATTCAAATGTAATCCTAAAACAATAAAATATTTAGTCTTGAAACTAAGTAAATAAGTATTACACTTTGTAGAAAATTTATTTTTAAGCAATCTTAAGTGAAATATTTCCAAATTTGTTTTAAAAATATTAAATATACTTTAAATTTTGTAGGCTCTTGTTAATTTTAAAGCTTTAGGTTATTGAGTATATTTTAATTTCAACCAAATTTTATTGATTGCTGTTTTTATGTGTTTTCGAAGTTTTAAATTTGATTATGTTCTTTTTGAGATAAATCCACCTTGACTTTTCATAGGCAGTTAACATTTTTATTATACTTTCGTGGGCAATTGTTATTTATTTTATGGCTGAATCTCTCATTTGAAACAGCATAAATGTTTTTTATTTGTCTCATTTTTTTTATGTAAATATGAAGTTACACTCTACAGCATGTTTCTCCTATGGTTTGAAAGTCAGTTATGTAGTTAGTTAGTTAGTAGTTTAGATAGATAGTTAGTTAGTTAGTTAGTTAGTTAGTTAAGTAGTTAGTTAGTTAGTAGTTAGTTAGTTAGTTAGTTAGTAGTTAGTTAGTTAGTAGTTAGTTAGTTAGTTAGTTAGTTAGTAGTTAGTTAGTAGTTAGTTAGTTAGTTAGTTAGTTAGTAGTTAGTTAGTTAGTTAGTTAGTTAGTTAGTTAGTTAGTTAGTTAGTTAGTTAGTTAAGTTAGTTAGTTAGTTAGTTAGTTAGTTAGTTAGTAGTTAGTAGTTAGTTAGTTAGTTAGTTAGTTAGTTAGTTAGTTAGTTAGTTAGTTAGTAGTTAGTTAGTAGTTAGTTAGTTAGTTAGTTAGTTAGTTAGTTAGTTAGTAGTTAGTTAGTAGTTAGTTAGTTAGTTAGTTAGTTAGTTAGTTAGTTAGTTAGTTAGTTAGTAGTTAGTTAGTTAGTTAGTTAGTAGTTAGTTAGTTAGTTAGTTAGTTAGTTAGTTAGTAGTTAGTTAGTTAGTAGTTAGTAGTTAGTTAGTTAGTTAGTTCGTAGTTAGTTAGTTAGTTAGTTAGTTAGTTAGTTAGTTAGTTAGTTAGTTAGTTAGTTAGTTAGTTAGTTAGTTAGTTAGTTAGTAGTAGTTAGTTAGTTAGTTAGTTAGTTAGTTAGTTAGTTAGTTAGTTAGTTAGTTAGTAGTTAGTTAGTTAGTTAGTTAGTTAGTTAGTTAGTTAGTTAGTTAGTTAGTTAGTTAGTTAGTTAGTTAGTTAGTTAGTTAGTTAGTTAGTAGTTAGTTAGTTAGTTAGTTAGTTAGTTAGTTAGTTAGTTAGTTAGTTAGTTAGTTAGTTAGTTAGTTAGTTAGTTAGTTAGTTAGTTAGTAGTTAGTTAGTTAGTTAGTTAGTTAGTTAGTTAGTTAGTTAGTTAGTTAGTTAGTTAGTTAGTTAGTTAGTTAGTTAGTTAGTTAGTTAGTTAGTTAGTTAGTTAGTTAGTTAGTTAGTTAGTTAGTTAGTTAGTTAGTTAGTTAGTTAGTTAGTTAGTTAGTTAGTAGTTAGTTAGTTAGTTAGTTAGTTAGTTAGTTAGTTAGTTAGTTAGTTAGTTAGTTAGTTAGTAGTTAGTTAGTTAGTTAGTTAGTTAGTTAGTTAGTTAGTAGTTAGTTAGTTAGTTAGTTAGTTAGTAGTTAGTTAGTTAGTTAGTTAGTTAGTTAGTTAGTTAGTTAGTTAGTTAGTTAGTTAGTTAGTTAGTAGTTAGTTAGTTAGTTAGTAGTTAGTTAGTTAGTTAGTTAGTTAGTAGTTAGTTAGTTAGTTAGTTAGTTAGTTAGTTAGTTAGTAGTTAGTTAGTTAGTTAGTTAGTTAGTTAGTTAGTTAGTTAGTAGTTAGTTAGTTAGTTAGTTAGTAGTTAGTTAGTTAGTTAGTTAGTTAGTTAGTAGTTAGTAGTTAGTAGTTAGTTAGTTAGTTAGTTAGTTAGTTAGTTAGTTAGTTAGTTAGTTAGTTAGTTAGTTCGTTAGTAGTTAGTTAGTTAGTTAGTTAGTTAGTTAGGTAGTTAGTAGTAGTTAGTTAGTTAGTTAGTTAGTTAGTAGTAGTAGTAGTTAGTTAGTTAGTTAGTTAGTTAGTTAGTTAGTTAGTTAGTTAGTTAGTTAGTTAGTTAGTTAGTAGTTAGTTAGTTAGTTAACAGTAGGAATCACTTTGAACAGCACTAGTAACAAAATTCATAGCCAAGCATCAACTATAAATACAAATAGTTTTACCATGCAGAGTAACA
>NW_023996184.1:0-55709 GCF_015586225.1 Lucilia sericata | reverse complement strand
TTTGCTTGACTTTAGATTCATCGGACAGTGTGTCATCAAGCTTTATAATTTACAATATCATTGGCCCACCACTTCGTTGGTCTGATCCCTGCTGAAAACTCTCACACTCACATCTAAACCCTCACTTATGTTTGTCCATTAGAATTCATAAGCTTTTGTTGTTTGTCACTTTAACTCAATTGGTAATGTCGTGTCGCATTAAATAAATTTTCAAATAGAATAGAAAATAATAACAATATTTACCACACACATACAAAAAAAACCACAGTATTTTAAATTATGTCTATTGTTGTTATTCTCTTTACAATTAACTGCTGTTTAACATGCATTTAGTAAATTTATTTTGTTTAAAATTCTTATGAATTCAATGAAAATTATACTTTGTCCAAAGTACAAACAAACAAGCTGAAAAAAAAACGTTGGTAAATTGTATATTAAACATGATACTTTCTGTAAATACATGCCACCATGAATACTGTTTTTTTTTTTTTTCTTTTTAATAACTAGTAATATTTACTATAAAGTTGTTGTTACTATTGTAATTTTTTCTATTATTTCATAACTTTCCCCTTGTTTAGTGTTAGTGTTTCGTTTTACACTTTTTTTGTTTGTCTGAACTCTATTTTATAAAATATGATAATTGATGTTTTATTAAACAAGTTATTCATCACCTTTAGTCTTGCTGTACGGTAATCTTTCATATCGGATAACAATGAGAGAAATATGAAGTCAACAAACATTTGATAAGCTAAAATTTCTGATTGAAGTTAAAGGACTTTAACCACCAATTAATTTACAACGGAATTTAGAATTACATACATATAAGTTAATGTATGTTAATGTATACATATGTTAATCTCTTAGGGCCAGCTATTGCAGACTGACTATGAACCACACTTCAGGCAAAGAACGATTCCAGTTAGTTTGGGAAGGCCTTTTATTAAATAGTAGTCAGGCGAGTCAAGAGCTGGACCATATAGTTATATTTCCCAACCTCATCGTTCCAAATATATTTTGTGAATTATTTCGACTGAAGCTAACTATCTAAGGAAGTAACTAACTAACTAATAAGTAACTAACTAAGTAACTAACTAAGTAACTACTAACTAACTAACTAACTAACTAACTACTACTAACTAACTAACTAACTAACTAACTAACTAACTAACTAACTAACTACTAACTAACTAACTAACTAACTAACTAACTACTAACTAACTACTAACTAACTACTAACTAACTAACTAACTAACTAACTAACTACTACTAACTAACTAACTAACTAACTAACCTAACTAACTAACTAACTAACTAACTACTAACTAACTAACTACTAACTAACTACTAACTACTAACTAACTACTAACTACTAACTAACTAACTAACTAACTAACTAACTACTACTAACTAACTACTAACTAACTAACTAACTACTAACTAACTAACTAACTACTAACTAACTAACTAACTAACTAACTAACTACTAACTAACTAACTAACTAACTAACTAACTAACTAACTAACTAACTAACTAACTACTAACTAACTAACTAACTACTAACTAACTAACTAACTACTAACTAACTAACTAACTAACTAACTAACTAACTACTAACTAACTAACTAAACTAACTAACTAACTAACTAACTACACTACTAACTAACTAACTAACTAACTAACTACCTAACTAACTAACTAACTAACTAACTAACTAACTAACTAACTAACTAACTATAACTAACTAACACTAACTAACTACTAACTAAACTAACTACTAACTAACTAACTAACTAACTAACTAACTAACTAACTAACTAACTAACTAACTACTAACTACTAACTACTAACTAACTAACTAACTAACTACTACTAACTAACTAACTAACTAACTACTAACTAACTAACTAACTAACTAACTAACTAACTAACTCTAACTAACTAACTACCTAACTACTCTAACTACCTAACTAACTACTAACTAACTAACTACTAACTAACTAACTAACTAACTAACTACTAACTAACTAACTAACTAACTAACTAACTAACTAACTAACTAACTAACTACTACTAACTAACTAACTAACTAACTACTAACTAACTAACTAACTAACTAACTAACTAACTAACTACTAACTAACTAACTAACTACTACTAACTAACTACTAACTAACAACTAACTAACTAACTAACTAACTAACTAACTACTAACTAACTAACTACTAACTAACTAACTACCAACTAACTAACTAACTAACTACTAACTAACTAACTAACTAACTAACTAACTAACTAACTAACTAACTAACTAACTAACTAACTAACTAACTAACTAACTAACTAACTACGACTAACTAACTAACTAACTAACTAACTAACTAACTAACTAACTACTAACTAACTAACTAACTAACTAACTAACTAACTACTACTAACTAACTAACTACTACTAACTAACTAACTAACTAACTAACAACTAACTAACTAACTAACTAACGAACTAACTAACTACTAACTAACTAACTAACTAACTAACTAACTAACTAACTAACTACTAACTAACTAACTAACTAACTACTAACTAACTAACTTACTAACTAACTAACTAACTAACTACTAATTAACTAACTAACTAACTAACTAACTAACTACTAACTAACTAACTAACTAACTAACTACTAACTAACTAACTACTAACTAACTAACTAACTACTAACTAACTAACTAACTAACTAACTAACTAACTACTAACTAACTAACTAACTAACTAACTAACTACTACCTAACTAACTAACTAACACTAACTAACTAACTAACTAACTAACTAACTACTACTAACTAACTAACTAACTAACTAACTAACTAACTAACTAACTACTAACTAACTAACTAACTAACTAACTATCATCTAACTGCTGGCCACTGCCATTGAGGTCACTTGCCAGAATTTCGACACATTATAATGCTCACAATTAGTTTTCCTCGGTGTGATGAATTCTATCTTAAATTGGATCACGTATTGGGAACTTTCTTTTAAGGGAATATCTTATCCTATGTCTTCTTCAATCAGTGACAGAGTGCGTTAGGAAAAGATCCTATTGCAGTTACGCGCATTGCCCTTTAAATGCTATTCCGCTTTGAATACGTCATCCCGAAGTAATACTGCTAACATGTGAGCTCATACTGAAATTTTCTCCATTTTATCATTCGATTCATCTTTATCGTTTAGCTTTGGATAATATATTTACTTCAGAGCTAATAGCTATGGGCAGTCGTAATTCAGGTCTGAGTTGGGGAACAACTTTCGCGTCATCGCGATTATTTTTTAAACGCGTTCAGGCTTGTGTTTGTTGCTTGACTTTCGACAGTTTTGCGTTTCGCTCGCACTGTTCAAAGTATAACTGTTCAAAGTTATATGTTGTCTACATTATCCTCGTGCTTTTGTATCACCTTATTGGTGGAGACCATAGAATACTCAAGTGGTGGAGACTATTAAAACTCAACTGTTTATACCCTGGTGGAGACCATAAAACTCTTTAACTTTACTGTTGGAGTACCATTAAAAACTAAATTTTTTCTAAAGGGTTTAAAGGTTTCTATACCACAAATAACTTTCCAGTCGTGGGTTTGGATATCGTTACTGAAGGGATTTTATCGTTATATTCTGGATTTTTTTGAGAGAATTATAGTTTTGCATAATCCTTAGAATTCTTGTAGTTACAATTTTTCCTCCCACTGTTTAGAAACTTAAACAAATTTATGTTAATTCTAGGTTGTCATAAATAACTGCAAAATCTAATGTATTAATACCAGCAATCATTTTTATACATTGTATGTTTATAAGTATGTATGTATGTATGTTTTTTGTATATTTAAGCTCTCATTTATTTCTTTAACATTCTCGCATGTTCATTTGCAATTTATGATTTATTAAAGTTTTATTTCTGTTGTGTTATTTGAAACAAAAAAAAAACAACAACAGACCAATAACAAATGTTCATTGTTTTTCATTTAAACATCCATTTCACATACAAACATATAAAATTTATAGTTTTATTATTTCTTTTAATTTAGTTACGTGAATTTAAGTTGGTATGTAGTACAAATATTTTCATTCCTCCTGAATATAATTCATTTCAATTGATATGTTAATTTGCTTAAGCCGTTAATGTTTTCAGTTCAGTCTTGTTGCTGTTGTTGTTTTTGTTTTTCATTTCATTATAATTTATATTTATTATTATGTTAAATTGTTATTATTAAAGTTGTTGTAATTTGTTATGGTACGTTAATTTATGTATTTGTAGTTTGAAATGTCATTCATTATAATTTAATGAATTAAAAAGTGTCAGAATTCATTATGAAAGTTCATGTTTTCAAGTCATGGGTGTCGTGCAAAAGCTGACTGCTGTCGGTTGTTAGCTGACGGTGGCCAGGTGTTTTCTAAGAATTAGTTAAAAGTTTTGTGTTTTTTCGTAAATTGTGACATGTTTTAGGTAGCGGAGTTCTTGATATTTATATGGTAAATAAAGGTGATTGCAAAATATTTATTAAGGAAAACAACTTTGAATTTATAGGAGAACATTATTAAAAGTTTCGAAGTTTTTAATACATTTTAATTTGTTTAATGTTGCGGCATAATGGTTTTATGCGGTACTTAATTGTTGCATGTTTGTTGCACATATAAGGAAACATAACCTGTTTGTTGTTTGAAGCTATTCATGCCTTATTTGAGTCCGGAATATATCTGCACCCTTCAGAAAAGAGATTTTAACATACATACATATATGCGGACAGACGGACATAGTTCAATCGACTCCGCTATCTTTACGATTTTAGAATGTATTTACTTCCTAGAGTCACATAGGGAAATTGTAAATATTGCAAACTTCTCAATAAGGTATATGTAATAAAACTACATTCTTTCAAAGAGAATCGAAAACCATTATTGAATATCAAACTTCTAATATCTAGCACCTTCTGTTTGACTTCTTAACGATCGGAAGTTACGAGTTCTGCTCCCAATATACGAGGTCGTAACTAGGGATGCCAATCGGGACTGGTTTTTAGAAATCCCGGGATTCGGGATTTTTAAATAAATCCCGGAATCCCGATATCGGGATCCCGGGATTTTCGGGATTTCTAAATCCCGAAAAATATAAAAAAAATTCAAAAAATCTTAATAATTTACCGACAAAAATAAAATGTTTTATTTCATATTGCAATATGAATACTCTTAGTAGGTGTTTACTTTCCAATAAGCATTTGGTGAAAAGAAAAACAAATTAATTCAAAGTACATACTTAGAATAAAAATCTTTCCATCCCAGGCACTGAATAGTAGAATAAAAACCTGAAATAATACCCATGATATCCAAATTTACAATGGTTTCCAAATAATATTAAATAGTATGTGTAATGGGAATCCATACGAGGCTACATAGAGCACCTGTACTGCACCTATATCTCCTCCCACCTTATATCCCGTGTTCACTAACCAAGGGAATTATTCTTCTCGCCATCTTATTGACAGGTTGACTTCCCGTTATAGATATCCGATAGTATCAATGCCTATTTATTGCCCTTTTTATACCCTTAGTAGGGATGGTATATTGGGTTTCTCCGGAGTAGTGCTTTTGTTTTATACTGTCCTAAAATACGCTGATGAAATTGAAATGATCGTGCTTTTGATCCGAGCCCCCATACAAAACACAGCTTTAAAAAAGAATTAGTGTCCACAATTCGCTTAAAAAGAGAACTGTCGCAATGAAATTCAGCATAAACATTTTATGTAACCGTAAATTCGCCCTCCAAATTTTATGAGGATCGACTCATATGATGGCGTCCTTCCCCCAAGCATATTTCAGAAAAATAGTTTTTTAACAATAAAGTGCTAGGATATATCGGAGGCGAGGTATACTTTTATTATGAAAACTAAATTACATTTTACTCTCATAACTGGTGTATGGGGTTATATGGTCGGCCTCGCCCGCCTATAATTTCGTACTTGTTATTTTTTATATATCCGATAGTATCTATGCCTATTTAGTATAGCAATGAAATTTGATATTCGTAAATCCCTGACGAGCCAAAACCTCTCTACCAAAATTTTATGTGTGTCGGTTCATAATTGACCCTACCCCCATATAAGGTCCCGTTAAAAAATGACTTTAACGCTCATTACTGGCTTAAAAATACGAGTATAGCGATGAAATTCGATACACATATGTTTCATGCGAGCCAAAATCTCTCTACCAAGTTTTATGTGTTTCGGTCCATAATTGACCCTACCCCTACATAAGGTCCCATCCAGATAAATACTTTAACGCTCATTACTGGCTTACAAGTACGAGTGTAGAGATGAAATTTGAGATAAGTAAGTTTCTTACTCGCCAAAAGCTAAGAAACTTTTATAGGAACGTAAATCTTCCTACCGGAAAGTGTATGAACCAAAATTGGTCTAAAAAAATTATGAAAAATTTTATAAAAACGGTCAATGATTCACCCTACCTCTCATATAAGGTCCTATCAGTAAATTTGATGAGTAATATCACCCTGATGTTTATAGAAAAGCATATTCGGCATAGCCGAATATAGCACTCTTACTTTTTTTTGATATTTCAGCTTGTAAGTTAGTAGAGTCATCTTAAGTCCAAAAACTTTTTAAATTCTCTTATTTAGTACTTTATAATGTATAAAATAGCGGAAAAATACTTAAAAATTCGGGATTTTAAAATCCCGAAATTTCCCGGGATTTCATTTTTTAAAATCCCGGTTTTCGGTACTTTCAAATCCCGAAAATCCCGGGATTTTCGGGAATCGGGAATTCCCGTTTGGCATCCCTAGTCGTAACTTTCACATAATAAATTGAAGTTTACACTTTAGATACCTTGAGAACTTTGGATTAATCTAAGGTTCCCATTGAGATGTGTCTTGATGAAACAGATGTTGGTTTTCTTGAGACTTATCTTCGAATATATCAATGTCTCTAATTTTCTTTTGCATTGATGGTTCGTTCCCCAATAGAAGGTGGCGAAGTTGAAGATGGATTTTTTTTCAAAGACTATGGATTTGAAATCAACTTCGAAAATACCATAAATTTGTACTGCTATCAAGCCTCCCATATATATCAAAAGGATTGTTACCACAGGAAATTGTAGACTTGAGTTGCAATCACAACATCCCAAACATTCCTTAAAGTTTAAAGATGGAATAATCGAATGGACTCGTAAATGTTAAACCTTCCTTTAACTCAAGAAGCTATGCAAAATCATGAACCGAAATTGTCCATTTGCAAAACCAAATAAATCTTAATTTTTGTAAGATATGTACTTCCGTACCATAGCTCCTTTCGTACGGATCTAACTCAGACACGGAATATAATGAAGATGAGGAAATCAATGTACTGCTAACTTTTTGATGGTGGATAAATAATTCAAATCTAATACAGATCCAGAATATCGTTCATTATAGTGTTTTTAACAGACATGTGGACATGACTAGATCGTCTAACACGGACCCAGAATATCATGAGAAAGAGAAAATCAATGAACTTCCATCTTTAACTCTTTGGCTTAAGAT
This sequence comes from Lucilia sericata, assembly GCF_015586225.1. Taxonomy (NCBI): domain Eukaryota; kingdom Metazoa; phylum Arthropoda; class Insecta; order Diptera; family Calliphoridae; genus Lucilia; species Lucilia sericata. The sequence goes on along the minus strand of NW_023996184.1, from coordinate 48,131 downwards.
ACTACATCCTTCTTCTCTGTCTTCTAAGTTCTCCTTCTTTATCGTTTGCAAGCGAGAAAATTCTTTTCAGACATCCTTTCTTTCGAGGTTCGCAATAGCTTGCTGGGCTTTATCTCGCTTATCTGCTTTGAGACTCCTTTGAATAAGTGTTCATTTTCTCACAGATATGCTTCTCTTTGCTTCAGATATTGAGATAAAATTTAATATCTCCATCGAAGTATCATAGGATTGACTCCACACGATTTACGCTTTACGTTATCCTTTATATGATTGCTTTGTCTCGCTTACTTACTGGATTCTGGCTTGAGACTCCATTGAGTGAGGTATGGTTGAAGACTGGGAATTCTTTTTCATCTTCTTCTCAGCATTCATCTGCTCGGGAGATATGATCCTCTTTGCTTCAGATATTTAGATGGAATCCAATATATCGATCGGATTAACTCAATAAGACAACTTTCTCTTCGCGGAATCATTCGTTTTTTTTTTTTTTTTTAATGTCGAAGCTATGTTGCCATTTTTAGATGGCTTTTTCTTTTCCATATTCTTCTCAATATTCATCTTCTCGGGAGATACGTTTCCATATTCTCTCGATATTGAGTGGAAATTCAATATATTTATCGCAGTATCCTGGGATTGCCTTCTGAGCTTTAGTCATTCGCTTTCGGTATTGAGTGGGAATTCAATATATCCATCAGATTATTCAGGGATTGGCTTCTGGGCTTCAGTTATTCAGTTATTTTTGGATGTCGATAGCTAAGCTATGCTGCCACTTACCTTGTCCATCATCTTTCTAGATATGATAGATGTGTATCGCTTACATGCAGGATTTTGGCTTGAGACTCCGTTGTGTGAGTTATGGTTGAAGACAAGGAATTATTTTTCATCTTCTTCTCAGCATTTATCTGCTCGGGAGATATGATCTTCTTTGATTCAGATATTTAGATGGAATCCAATATATCGATCGATAGATTGAGACTTTTTTGAGTGAGATATTGTTTGGCTTTAACAGACGGAGATTTTTTCATTTCGGGGTTTTTCTCAGCGATCATATCTTCAGCTTTGATCCTTTTTTGTTTCATTTTCTGAAATGGCTTCTTCATCTTTCTTTTCTGTACCTCAGTTAGACGGTTATCAGATGTCGTTAGCTGTCACTCACTTCTTCAGGTGCTACTAGTACCGCCAGTCTACAGGGACAATAAACTGATGAGGATCAAATGTATCCTCGGTATTTCCTTGGAATGATTTGACATTGGGTCGAACCAAAGAACCACATAATCTGGTACCACGGGAACTGGTAGCCAGCAGGGAAGAGTTGATGACAGACCCTCATCTTGGTTTTATTGCAATCCAAGCCAAAAAAGGTGCTATCAGCCGGGACTATAAACTGGTGTTAGTCATAAGTATCTCCGGCCTTTCCTTGGAATGATTTGACATGGGGACGAACCAGAGAATTATACATTCTGGTTCCATGGCAACAAGAAGCCAGCAGGAAGAAGAGGTTTTTGTCTTTTCCCGGTTATTGAAGAGGTCCCTTTGGGGGGCACATGATAGCTGTGATTTAACTCAAATTCGCCGGAATAGAATGTCGGTTAACAGACCGATGCACGGTAAAGGTTATAGTTCGGGATATGTTCGGTGCTGTTGCTGATACAGCTTATACCGCACAGAGGAGTAACTGTGGGGCTAAGCTTTGGAAATGAGTTGGTATTAAGTGCATATGATATAGAATGAATGTAGGGGTATATGGACTTTACCCGCTCGTATGCCTAGAGTAGGTCGAATGTTGTTTTCTATGTGTGTGTAGAATGAATGAGAAGTGTGCTGTGTTAAATGGTGATCGATGAAAGATATCTTATACAAGTGATTCCTTGGAATTATCCTTCCTTATTCAGCTATGTTCAGGGTTTACTATATACAGATTTACTATAGTTTGTTCTCTGTGAGTAAGAACAAATTCCTCTGCTTATTTGTTGGATTCGTGTTTCTCTCTTTGTGCTGTTGCCTACCCAACAGAGACTATCCCATCTGCGTGGTTGTTTGCATCTCGGAAGTTAAGCAACGAAGCAGTAATATTCAGAAATTATATAGCTCGAGTACTTGAGCAAAGTGCTTGTATATGGACCGGCAGAATCTGGTACAAAAATTACCATCGACATGTAATAACACCACAATGGGGCATTTGTAAATCGTCTCACTTTGTAACTCATCTTGAAGTTAAACAAGTAAGAGTGTTATATTCGGCTGTGCCGAATCTCATATACCCACCATCAAACAGTATGCCGTAAAAGAATGTTCCCCTATAAACATCAGGGTGATATTTGGAATATGCAACTTTGGACCGAGCTTTTTGAACTAACAAAATATTAATTTTTAAAATACGATTTTTGGTTCGTAAGAAACTTACTTATACCGAATTTCATCGCTATACCCAAATTTTTGGGTCAGTAATAATGTTAAAGCCATTTTCAGAAGGGGATATTATATGGGGGGTAGGATCATATATGGGCCCATCCTAAAAAAATTATTAAATGGTTTTGGTTCGTAAGAAACTTACTTATACCGAATTTCATCGCAATATTCGAATTTTTAGGCCAGTAATGAGTGTTAACGTCATTTTCTGAAGGGGACCTTAAATGGGGGTAGGGTCTTTTTATGGGCCGATCTTAAAAAAAGTGGTAGAGAGGTTTTGGTTCGTAAGAAACTTACTTATACCGAATTTAATCGCTATACTCGTATTTTTGGGCCAGTAATGAGTGTTAAAGTCATTTTCTAAAGGTGACCTTATATGGGGGATAGGGTCAATTATGGACCGATCCTCAAACAAATTGGCATAAAGATTTTTTGCTCATATAAACTTATTTATGTCGAATTTCATCGTTATAATCGCACTTCTAAAGCAGTTATGCCCGTTAAAGCTGTTTTTTTTTGGAAAAAAGTGGACCGATATTGCCCATTTTCAATACCAAACAAACCTTAGTAATAGAAAATATTTATGCAAAATTTCAACTGTCCAGTTCCTCTCATGTGGTCCCTATCGTGATTTCAACAGACACACGGACGGACATGGCTAGATCGCCTTAGAATTTAATAAGGACCCGGAATATATATACTTTATGGGTCTATGACCAATATTTCGATGTGTTACAAACGGAATGACAAAATCAATATAACCCCCATCTTTTTTGATGGTGGGTATAAAAGTGCACATAAATCCCTTAGACATCTTGACCCACCAATTGATATATGACATATTTTTACTGCTTATGATCATGTTGAAGTAGTGGACTCATAACCCTGATACCATAACATCTTAAGCTACATCATGAACATGAAAGCCCGTAGGATATTATTTATTTTTCTTAAATAAATAAATTACATTATACATAAGCAAAAATTTGTTAAGATGTTTCACATCCTTGTTCACATATATTTAAAACAAAATGTAAAGAAAAACAAGTAAGAAATTATAGTCGGGCGTGGCCGACCATATGATACCCTACACCAGTTATGAATATTAAATGTGATTTATTTTTCATAATAAAGAATTTATCTTCAATATTCCCTTGTTCCGATACATTTAAGCAATTTATGGATGAAAAACTAATTTTCTGAAAGAGGCTTTATATGGGGGCTAGGGGCAAATATGGACCAAGCCCGATAAAATTTTGTGAATATATTTATATTGACATAATATTTTATTGTGCTGAATTTCATCGCGATATTTGTGTTTATAAGCTAATTTGGGACATTCAAGTAATTTTCTGAAGGGGACTTTGTATGGGAGCTAGGGTCAAATGAGGCCCGATCTTTATGAAATTTGGCAGGGTCATCAAGACTTCTATAAAACTTAGTTGTGCCGTATTTTATCGATATATATGTATATTTAACATAATTATGAGCTCAGAAGCCCTTTTCGGGGGGTTCTGTTCTATGGGGGCTAGGTGAAATAATGGACCGATCTTAACCATTTTCAATAGGCTTCGTCCTTGGGTCAAATAAAACGTGCGTGCCAAATTTCATCCAATTATCTTGAAAATTGCGACCTGTACCTTGCGCACAAGGTTTACATGGACAGCCAGCCAGCCAGACGGATGGACGGACATAGCTTAATCGACTCAGAAAACGATTCTAAGCCGATTGGTATACTTTAAGGTGGGTCTAGGACGAATATTTTTGTATGTTACAAACATCAGCACAAATCCAATATACCCTCCCCACTAAAGTGGTGTAGGGTATAAATATTACCCTTCACAGAAATACGCAAATATAATCAAGAGCAAAGAAACTTTCAGGAGGGTTATTACCACCATAAATATGTAGCATTTAAAGTGCAATAAAAGAAAATTTATACGATGTCATAAATATTAAAATAACAATTAATTTAAATGTATGTATGTACGTATACAAAAGAGAAATAATGTTAAGAACCAGCGAATAGAAACCGTAAATGCAAAATAATGGTTGTGTTAATTTTGCAACCCTCGAAAAAAAACTGTAACATTAAAGTTATACTTATGCAAGGGAACATAAAATATAAAATTTGTATATAATTTTGTTTTATTATACATTTTTGTTCAGTTATTCTACAGAATACGTTGGTATGTAGGAAAAAAAGGTTTGCACTTAGAAATACAACTACCATACTCACGCAATAAATTATAATTAAGCATTATCTATGACAAGCAATGCTACTATAAAAAGGACGAATGTTTTTATTTTTAAAGTGCTGCTAAAAAGGACATTAATCACTTTTGATCGTTTAACATTGATAAACTGCGATATGTATGTAGAAGATATTAGATAACAATGAGAAAACTGAAACCAAAAAATGATCGTTGTTACTGATGAAATATGGCATAATAGTAAAACATTATTCTATAGACAATAAAAAGTCGAATTTTTGAAATTAAAAGAAGGATAACGTATGTTAATATTTGATCAAGAACATAAAGATAACAAAGAAAGAAATTTTATGGTTATAAAATAAATGAGAATAAAATGATGACAAACAAACATATAAGATAATGCAAATTCTACATAAATTTAGAAAAAAGTCTTCTGCAGATAATGAGAATAAAACATAAATTTCAAATTAAGACAAAAAAGTTTAAACTTTAAAAAAGTAATAAAAATTTTGCAAAAAAGGACTCTTGACAGTCTACCTATAGCCTTTACTGTAGCGCAACCAATACCGGAAGTTAGATAAAAACGTTTTTCTACTCACCAAATATAAACACAATACATTTCAAATTATTATAGTTGTCGTACTTCTGAGAATATTTGCAACACAAAAAAAAAAAAAAACAAAACCTACAAAGTGAGAAAAAGGAAATATATTTCAGTGCTTTTTTTTTGCAATTATTTCCTGTTTTTCCATTTTTTCTACTACCACGACTACTGTTTTGCAAATGACACCAACATTTGTGACAGTATGACACCGACACTGACAGTTGTCAACTGCTGTTGTATGTTCTGTCACATTTTATAAATTGTGATTTTATATTGTTGTTATTTTCGTTTATTTATTTCTCTTTTATATTTATTCTTTGGTATTGTTGATTTTGTAGCTGTCTTCGCAGTGACCAACAAAAACTATTGTTATTTTTCTTTGGTTGGTTGTCTGAAAATGACAATGTTATCCTTGTAGTCTTAAAGGAGGAATTGTGAAAGAGAAAGAAAGGCAAAAACAGGTCCTGTTAAGTAGATACAGAAAAGAATGTTTAACAAATGGAATGTTATAAAAAATTGTTGCAAAAAGGATTAATATAAAAGGGCCCAAATTGCATTTAGTTAGGTAGGTAGGTAGTTAGTTAGTTAGTTAGTTAGTTAGTTAGTTAGTTAGTTAGTTAGTTAGTTAGGTAGGTAGGTAGTTAGTTATTTAGTTAGTTAGTTAGTTAGTAGTTAGTTAGTAGTTAGTTAGTTAGTTAGTTAGTAGTAGTTAGTTAGTTAGTTAGTAGTTAGTTAGTAGTTAGTTAGTTAGTTAGTTAGTTAGTTAGTTAGTTAGTTAGTTAGTAGTTAGTTAGTTAGTTAGTTAGTTAGTTAGTTAGTTAGTTAGTTAGTTAGTTAGTTAGTTAGTTAGTTAGTTAGTTAGTTAGTTAGTTAGTTAGTTAGTAGTTAGTTAGTTAGTTAGTTAGTTAGTTAGTTAGTTAGTTAGTAGTTAGTTAGTTAGTTAGTTAGTTAGTTAGTTAGTTAGTTAGTTAGTTAGTTAGTAGTTAGTTAGTTAGTTAGTTAGTTAGTAGTTAGTTAGTTAGTTAGTTAGTTAGTTAGTTAGTTAGTTAGTTAGTTAGTTAGTTAGTTAGTTAGTTAGTTAGTTAGTTAGTTAGTTAGTTAGTTAGTAGTTAGTTAGTTAGTTAGTTAGTTAGTTAGTTAGTTAGTTAGTTAGTTAGTTAGTTAGTTAGTTAGTTAGTTAGTAGTTAGTTAGTTAGTTAGTTAGTTAGTTAGTTAGTTAGTTAGTAGTTAGTTAGTTAGTAGTTAGTTAGTTAGTTAGTTAGTTAGTTAGTTAGTTAGTTAGTTAGTTAGTTAGTTAGTTAGTTAGTTAGTTAGTTAGTTAGTAGTTAGTTAGTTAGTTAGTTAGTAGTTAGTTAGTTAGTTAGTTAGTTAGTTAGTTAGTTAGTTAGTTAGTTAGTTAGTTAGTTAGTTAGTAGTTAGTTAGTTAGTTAGTTAGTAGTTAGTTAGTTAGTTAGTTAGTTAGTTAGTTAGTTAGTTAGTTAGTTAGTTAGTTAGTAGTTAGTTAGTAGTTAGTTAGTTAGTTAGTTAGTTAGTTAGTTAGATAGTAGTTAGTTAGTTAGATAGTTAGTTTGTTATAAATTTATAAATGTATAATGTTATAAAGTTATAAAGTTATAAAGCTATAATGTTATAAAGTTATAAAGTTATAAAATTATAAAATTATAAAGTTATAAAGTTATAAAGTTATAAAGTTGTAAAGTTATAAAGTTATGAAGTTATAAAGTTATAAAATTATAAAGTTATAAATTTATAAAGTTATAAAGTTATAAAGTTATAAAGTTATAAGTTATAAGTTATAAAGTTATAAAGTTATAAAGTTATAAAGTTATAAAGTTATAAAGTTATAAAGTTATAAAGTTATAAAGTTATAAAGTTATAAAGTTATAAAGTTATAAAGTATAAAGTTATAAAGTTATAAAGTTATAAAGTTATAAAGTGATAAAGTTATAAAGTTATAAAGTTATAAAATTATAAATTTATAAACTGAAATTTAATTACAAAAATATCCTTTTGATCCTTTAACCCCAATATGTAAGCAAACCTAAACCCAATCAATGTCCTATACACGGATTAAACCCCAAAACGACAACAAAAGTTCATACTTACGTAAGAAACAAGTTGAAGAAAAGAAATAAATTATTTAAAAATTTCAAACTCACAAATAAAAGGAAGCAAAAGCTGCAACAACAACACCATTATCATCATCAGTCCTCTGCTATCTGCCAACAACATAACAGAAGAGCACTGTCAGCCATTAACCATGTCATGTTATTACATTTTACTCATTCCATTACTGGTCACTAGTCTACAAGCAAACATCAGGATCAAGTAAATAGGAGCTATGAACTAGTACAACTACAACTACTTAATAACGAACATAACTGCAAAGACTGAGATGAAGATGAAATGTAAAGCAATGAAAATGCAAGCAACACGCCAAAACAAATGACGTGAATGTGGTTGTTAAAGATTGGAGCAACTAAATGCCATAGATTTTCCTCTGGTAATAATGTTGGCAGGAGCAACAACAACAAGAAGAACAAAAAGCAAATGTTTTATGGGAAGAAAAAATATATTGTAGTTACAAAGAAGAAACAGAAACAGACGATTCAGCAATAGCAGCAACACAACATAAATCTTTCCAAAAAGAAGTAATAGAATTGAAAGTAGATAGAAATAAAGTAAAGAGCGATTTTTTTTAGTCAAGAGCAGGCTGAGGGACAGTGGGCAGCAGGATACATAAACTATTCCCAATAATTAATGCAATCATTGATTACCTAAAGTGTTGAACTAAAATCAAAACTGTATTTAGTCTAGAGTATAAACCATATACTCTAGACTAGACTATAGACTAGACTATAGACTAGACTATAGACTAGACTATAGACTAGACTATAGACTAGACTATAGACCAGACTATAGATTAGACTATAGACTAGACTATAGACTAGACTAGACTATAGACTAGACTATAGACTAGGACTATAGACTAGACTATAAACTAGACTATAGACTAGACTATAGACTAGACTATAGACTAGACTTTTGTCTAGATTATAGACTACCGACTATACTATATTCTAGTCTATAGTCTAGTCTATAGTCTAGTCAATAGTCTAGTCTATAGTCTAGTCTAGTCTAGTCTATAGTCTAGTATAGTCTAGTCTATAGTCTAGTCTATAGTCTAGTCTATAGTCTAGTCTATAGTCTAGTCTATAGTCTAGTCTATAGTCTAGTCTATAGTCTAGTCTATAGTCTAGTCTAGTCTAGTCTATAGTCTAGTCTATAGTCTAGTCTATAGTGTAGGCTATAGTCTAGTCTATAATCTAGTCTATAGTCTAGTCTATAGTCTAGTCTATAGTCTAGTCTATTGTCTAGTCTATAGTCTAGTCTATAGTCTAGTCTATAGTCTAGTCTATAGTCTAGTCTATAGTCTAGTCTATAGTCTAGTCTATAGTCTAGTCTATAGTCTAGTCTATAGTCTAGTCTATAGTCTAGTCTATAGTCTAGTCTATAGTCTAGTCTATAGTCTAGTCTATAGTCTAGTCTATAGTCTAGTCTATAGTCTAGTCTATAGTCTAGTCTATAGTCTAGTCTATAGTCTAGTCTATAGTCTAGTCTATAGTCTAGTCTATAGTCTAGTCTATAGTCTAGTCTATAGTCTAGTCTATAGTCTAGTCTATAGTCTAGTCTATAGTCTAGTCTATAGTCTAGTCTATAGTCTAGTCTATAGTCTAGTCTATAGTCTAGTCTATAGTCTAGTCTATAGTCTAGTCTATAGTCTAGTCTATAGTCTAGTCTATAGTCTAGTCTTCTAGTCTAGTCTAGTCTAGTCTTAGTCTAGTCTATAGTCTAGTCTATAGTCTAGTCTATAGTCTGATATAGATATAGACGAGACTAGTCTATAGACTAGACTATAGACTAGACTATAGACTAGACTATAGACTAGACTATAGACTGACTATAGCCTAGACTATAGACTAGACTATAGACCCGACTTTAGACTAGACTATAGACTAGACTATAGACTAGACTATAGACTAGACTATAGACTAGACTATAGACTAGACTATAGACTAGACTATAGACTAGACTATAGACTAGACTATAGACTAGACTATAGACTAGACTATAGACTAGACTATAGACTAGACTATAGACTAGACTATAGACTAGACTATAGACTAGACTATAGACTAGACTATAGACTAGACTATAGACTAGACTATAGACTAGACTACAGACTAGACTATAGACTATAGACTAGACTATAGACTAGACTATAGACTAGACTATAAACTAGACTATAGACTAGACTATAGACTAGACTATAGACTAGACTTTTGTCTAGATTATAGACTACCGACTATACTATATTCTAGTCTATAGTCTAGTCTATAGTCAATAGTCTAGTCTATAGTCTAGTCTATAGTCTAGTCTATAGTCTAGTCTATAGTCTAGTCTATAGTCTAGTCTACAGTCTAGCCTATAGTCTAGTCTATAGTCTAGTCTATAGTCTAGTCTATAGTCTAGTCTATAGTCTAGTCTATAGTCTAGTCTATAGTCTAGTCTATAGTCTAGTCTATAGTCTAGTCTATAGTGTAGGCTATAGTCTAGTCTATAATCTAGTCTATAGTCTAGTCTATAGTCTAGTCTATAGTCTAGTCTATTGTCTAGTCTATAGTCTAGTCTATAGTCTAGTCTATAGTCTAGTCTATAGTCTAGTCTATAGTCTAGTCTATAGTCTAGTCTATAGTCTAGTCTATAGTCTAGTCTATAGTCTAGTCTATAGTCTATAGTCTAGTCTATAGTATAGTCTATAGTCTAGTCTTAGTCTAGTCTATAGTTAGTCTATAGCTAGTCTATAGTCTAGTCTATAGTCTAGTCTATAGTCTAGTCTATAGTCTAGTCTATAGTCTAGTCTATAGTCTAGTCTATAGTCTAGTCTATAGTCTAGTCTATAGTCTAGTCTATAGTCTAGTCTATAGTCTAGTCTATAGTCTAGTCTTAGTCTAGTCTATAGTCTAGTCTATAGTCTAGTCTATAGTCTAGTCTATAGTCTAGTCTATAGTCTAGTCTATAGTCTAGTCTATAGTCTAGTCTATAGTCTAGTCTATAGTCTAGTCTATAGTCTAGTCTATAGTCTAGTCTAGTCTAGTCTATAGTCTAGTCTTAGTCTAGTCTATAGTCTAGTCTATAGTCTAGTCTATAGTCTAGTCTATAGTCTAGTCTATAGTCTAGTCTATAGTCTAGTCTATAGTCTAGTCTATAGTCTAGTCTATAGTCTAGTCTATAGTCTAGTCTATAGTCTAGTCTATAGTCTAGTCTATAGTCTAGTCTATAGTCTAGTCTAAAGTCGGGTCTATAGTCTAGTCTATAGTCTAGTCTATAGTCTAGTCTATAGTCTAGTCTATAGTCTAGTCTATAGTCTAGTCTATAGTCTAGTCTATAGTCTAGTCTATAGTCTAGTCTATAGTCTAGTCTATAGTCTAGTCTATAGTCTAGTCTATAGTCTAGTCTATAGTCTAGTCTATAGTCTAGTCTATAGTCTAGTCTATAGACTAGTCTCGTCTATATCTATATCAGACTATAGACTAGACTAGACTATAGACTAGACTATAGACTAGACTATAGACTAGACTATAGACTAGACTATAGACTAGACTATAGACTAGACTATAGACTAGACTATAGACTAGACTATAGACTAGACTATAGACTAGACTATAGACTAGACTATAGACTAGACTATAGACTAGACTATAGACTAGACTATAGACTAGACTATAGACTAGACTATAGACTAGACTATAGACTAGACTATAGACTAGACTATAGACTAGACTAGACACTAGACTAGACTAGACTCTAGACTAGACTAGACTCTAGACTAGACTATAGACTAGACTATAGACTAGACTATAGACTAGACTATAGACTAGACTATAGACTAGACTATTGACTAGACTATAGACTAGACTATAGACTAGACTATAGACTAGACTATAGACTAGACTATAGACTAGACTATAGACTAGACTATAGACTAGACTATAGACTAGACTATAAACTAAACTATAGACTAGACTATAGACTAGACTATAGACTAGACTATAGACTAGACTATAGACTAGACTATAGACTAGACTATAGACTAGACTATAGACTAGACTATAGACTAGACTATAGACTAGACTATAGACTAGACTATAGACTAGACTATAGACTAGACTATAGACTAGACTATAGACTAGACTATAGACTAGACTATAGACTAGACTATAGACTAGACTATAGACTAGACTATAGACTAGACTATAGACTAGACTATAGACTAGACTATAGACTAGACTATAGACTAGACTATAGACTAGACTATAGACTAGACTATAGACTAGACTATAGACTAGACTATAGACTAGACTATAGACTAGACTATAGACTAGACTATAGACTAGACTATAGACTAGACTATAGACTAGACTATAGACTAGACTATAGACTAGACTATAGACTAGACTATAGACTAGACTATAGACTAGACTATAGACTAGACTATAGACTAGACTATAGACTAGACTATAGACTAGATAGACTAGACTATAGACTAGACTATAGACTAGACTATAGACTAGACTATAGACTAGACTATAGACTAGACTATAGACTAGACTATAGACTAGACTATAGACTAGACTATAGACTAGACTATAGACTAGACTATAGACTAGACTATAGACTAGACTATAGACTAGACTATAGACTAGACTATAGACTAGACTATAGACTAGACTATAGACTAGACTATAGACTAGACTATAGACTAGACTATAGACTAGACTATAGACTAGACTATAGACTAGACTATAGACTAGACTATAGACTAGACTAGACTCTAGACTAGACTATAGACTATACTATAGACTAGACTATAGACTAGACTATAGACTAGACTATAGACTAGACTATAGACTAGACTATAGACTAGACTATAGACTAGACTATAGACTAGACTATAGACTAGACTATAGACTAGACTATAGACTAGACTATAGACTAGACTATAGACTAGACTATAGACTAGACTATAGACTAGACTATAGACTAGACTATAGACTAGACTCTAGACTAGACTATAGACTAGACTATAGACTAGACTATAGACTAGACTATAGACTAGACTATTGACTAGACTATAGACTAGACTATAGACTAGACTATAGACTAGACTATAGACTAGACTATAGACTAGACTATAGACTAGACTATAGACTAGACTATAGACTAGACTATAGACTAGACTATAGACTAGACTATAGACTAGACTATAGACTAGACTATAGACTAGACTATAGACTAGACTATAGACTAGACTATAGACTAGACTATAGACTAGACTATAGACTAGACTATAGACTAGACTATAGACTAGACTATAGACTAGACTATAGACTAGACTATAGACTAGACTATAGACTAGACTATAAACTAAACTATAGACTAGACTATAGACTAGACTATAGACTAGACTATAGACTAGACTATAGACTAGACTATAGACTAGACTATAGACTAGACTATAGACTAGACTATAGACTAGACTATAGACTAGACTATAGACTAGACTATAGACTAGACTATAGACTAGACTATAGACTAGACTATAGACTAGACTATAGACTAGACTATAGACTAGACTATAGACTAGACTATAGACTAGACTATAGACTAGACTATAGACTAGACTATAGACTAGACTATAGACTAGACTATAGACTAGACTATAGACTAGACTATAGACTAGACTATAGACTAGACTATAGACTAGACTATAGACTAGACTATAGACTAGACTATAGACTAGACTATAGACTAGACTATAGACTAGACTATAGACTAGACTATAGACTAGACTATAGACTAGACTATATACTAGACTATAGACTAGACTATGGACTAGACTATAGACTAGACTATAGACTAGACTAGACTCTAGACTAGACTAGACTCTGGACTCTAGACTAGACTAGACTATAGACTAGACTATAGACTAGACTATAGACTAGACTATAGACTAGACTATAGACTAGACTACAGACTAGACTATAGACTAGACTATAGACTAGACTATAGACTAGACTATAGACTAGACTATAGACTAGACTATAGACTAGACTAGACTAGACTAGACTATAGACTAGACTATAGACTAGACTATAGACTAGACTATAGACTAGACTATAGACTAGACTATAGACTAGACTATAGACTAGACTATAGACTAGACTATAGACTAGACTATAGACTAGACTAGACTAGACTATAGACTAGACTATAGACTAGACTATAGACTAGACTATAGACTAGACTATAGACTAGACTATAGACTAGACTATAGACTATAGACTAGACTATAGACTAGACTATGGACTAGACTATAGACTAGACTATAGACTAGACTATAGACTAGACTATAGACTAGACTATTAACTGGACTATAGACTAGACTATAGACTAGACTATAGACTTGACTATAGACTAGACTATAGACTTGACTATAGACTAGACTATAGACTAGACTATAGACTAGACTATAGACTAGACTATAGACTAGACTATAGACTAGACTATAGACTAGACTATAGACTAGACTATAGACTATACTATAGACTAGACTATAGACTAGACTATAGACTAGACTATAGACTAGACTATAGACTAGACTATAGACTAGACTATAGACTAGACTATAGACTAGACTATAGACTAGACTATAGACTAGACTATAGACTAGACTATAGACTAGACTATAGACTATACCATAGACTAGACTATAGACTAGACTATAGACTGGACTATAGACTATACCATAGACTAGACTATAGACTAGACTATAGACTAGACTATATACTAGACTATAGACTGTGGTTTAGACTAGACTAGACTATAATTATTTTGAATCTCAAAATTGAATAGATTTTAATTTTTCTAGTTTTCAATACCACTGTATCACATTCATTTTGTTTATTTCCTCTAGTTTTCAAAGTCTTGTTATTAATTTCGTAGAAAACTACTACTCGCACTACAAGTATACAACTACTCCTTTGCCCGTGCTGATAGATAGAGTACTCGTACTATGCATTCAATTTTCTAGATGACATTGGGTGATGTTGTTGCTGCTGCTGCTTACTGCTGCCATTTCTATTGCTATTATATTGTTGTTATTGTTGGCCTGATATGGCTTTGGTGGCATGTTTCAATGTCGATTTTAAAGATGCTGTGAAAAACTACAACAACAACATCAGCATGAAAAGTATAAGCGCGCGCGTTAACTTGGCGCGCCGGAAGACATAGTGGTAGTGTAATTTGAAATGAAAATTAATGACATGCAATCAATTTTGTGAGACGATGTTATTTGTTATTTTGATGGCTTCTCTTGTCTAGTGTACGCTTTCATATATAGTACATTCAAACAGAGAGCAAAATGGACACTAACACATAGTTATGCAATACAAGTAAACAATACTATAACAACAGTCTAAAGTAAATAGACAGACAAACAACTTTTGCTTCAATGGTTTGAAAGTTCGTTCTTTCATTCGTTCGTTCCTGCTCCAGCAGTTTGTTAGCTTAGATGCCATCTATTATTTTCCGTTTTTCTTATACCAATATACACACACACACATACAGTTGAATATTCATCCATTCATTCATCCTTTCGTTTCCTTATGCCATTTAACTTCCACTAACACAAATATGTTCCATTTTGGTATGCTTTTGATTTCAATACCCGTGTTCTGTACTCTGTGGCAGCTTCTTCTTTTGCTAAAGTGTTCTGAGTATTTGCTATTGTTGTTGTTGTATACGACGTCTTCGGTTTATCCATACAAATGACTTTTATACAATAAATTTTTCTTTTGCTCTGGTTGAGAACACTTGATCATTTGTCAAATGCAATGCAATTGGGAGTTTCACAATAACAGTGAAATATACTCATTCACACACATACACAATCACAATACACTTGTGCTTTAGCCCGGCAGTTTCGTAAGGAGTCAAGGTATCGCTTTCAGAAAGAATTCCATTATCTTCTTAATTGACCCGTTAATTTAAATTTTAGAAACATTCGACTCATTTTCTCTCCCTCTCTATTACAGAGAGGAATGATCCTTACTCTTTGGACCGACCACCCCATATTGCTGGGTTTCTCTGTCTACTCGTATCCTTTACAATTTATTTGTAAATGTAGTTTATATAAAGTATAGTTGTTATTGCTTTTTTTGCGAAAAAAAAACTAAATACAACAACAAGTTAAAGAAAATATATATCTTTGAGTAGGTGTGAGAAGTTGTAGATGGTAAAAAGAATAATGGATAATGGTAAATGGTGTAAAATAATGTTTTCTTGGTGAAATTTTTCAACATTTAAGCAATATGTTGTTTGCTACAAAAATTTATTACCCATTATGACTTTTATATTAACTATATTTGGAAGAAATAAGATACAGACAGTGAAAATATATACATATATAGTATATTAAATAATAAGACCATTTGGGCAACTAAAAATGACGTAAGGTTGAACATTATTTGATTAATTCGAAGTTCATATGCATACAACTTATTGCAATAGAACAGAGAAATACAGATCGAATAGGATATTATCGGTTTTTCTGTAATTCTGACAACCATCAGTCAGCACAACCTTGTTAATCTTGGAAAATTTTAGACAACTAAGATCATAGACTTTTGGGAAACTACAGTTACTTCGCAGTTTCGTTTAAAAACGAAATGCGAAATCCTCTCACATTCTAATGTCAGGATCAATCACCCAGCACAGTAAGATAGAGCTACTTTTCCAGAAAGCGTCGCCTATTGATGTTGCGAGGTTCAGAAAACTTCCACTGGTGATATTGGCTAGGTATAATCGTGGAATCATTGCAGATAAATGGAAATCCCATTTCGAAGTAGATCATAAATCCTTCGAGCAATTCATCGCTTTGATCTAAGCACCATAATTTGAACACCCTGCAATTACCAGTAGTATTCAAATACGAAGACATATTCCGCGATATTCATGCCACTAACCGCCAGGTTTGCAAAAAGGATTTGATAAGGGTTAAAGGAACAACTTGTGTTTTGAGAAGTGATACCAACGTATATCGTAGAATGGTACCGATATTCGTAAAAGAGTGGAGTCGTTGGATCAACTGTACGGGTCATTGCCAAAAATTAAGAAGTTGAAAAGATGGGCCCAATCTTTGGAAGTTTCAATCAAACTTAGCCTTTAAAATCAGGTGATGGTTACAATTCTGAATCCTCTAATGAGAACAACAGCATTGACACCATACCTAATCCCAACAAGAATGAAGAATAGAGCATGGAGGGGGAGGTGAACAGAAACTATGTCGGCAATCTGGAGTACAGAAAACGAAATTGAATAAGATTATCCAGAATAACAAAGGACATGTCATTAAGATAGACTGGACACATTGGAAGCCATGTGACTACTATGGATCAGGTGTACAACAGGCCATTGCCAAAAATTAAGAAGTTGAAAAGATGGGTCCACTCTTTGGAAGTTTTGAGCAACCTTTGCCTTTAAAATCAGGTGATGCTTCCAATTCTGAATCCTCTAATGAGAAAAACGACAGTAAAACCATTCCTAATCCCAATAAAGATGAAGTGTAGAGGATGGAGGGGGAGGTGAACGGAAACAAGGTCGGCAATCTGGAGTACAGAAAAATAAATTGAAGAAAATTATCCAGAATAACAAAGGACACGTCATTAAGGTATACTGGACACTTGAAGGAACTGATCACAGATATAATATCTTGGTAAAATGAAACATTAGCAAATACCAGTATGAATAGGAGACAGAATTGGCATTGCAATGAAAATTGCTGAAATATACTATCCTCCATCTCCTAACCATAGCACCACCTTTCATCAACCATGAAGGAGTGAAGGAGATCTCTGCTAACAAGCGATCCGCAGCGTATCCCCAGCAGGACCCAATTGGCAATATGAACCGCCTACTTTGCTAACATATTAATACTTCCGGAACCCAACACAACTCAACATTTTACAGTCGACATTAATACGGCTTGCCCTGAAGCGGATATAATAAACGCTATAAAGGCGCCCCAAATTGGAAAAGCCGGAATTGCTTAAAGCCGATTCACATCTAAGTGCTAGGATAATAAACCAATCATCGAAATTCCGGGTCCTCACTGTATTCCAAAGGATATGGAAATCACCCCACATTCGTCTAAGAACCAAGCTCCGCATCTTTGCAAGGTTCACTCTGTGCTGCTGTATGGGTCTTAGAATATCACAACAAGCGACCTGAAATATTCAATTATGGCTCGTTGCGCAAACGGCTTAGGTTCTTTTGGCCCAATGTTATCTCAAATAGAGATCTGTGGAAAGGGACAGGTAGAACTCCATTTCGTATGCAAATAATCAATCGTAAATGAAGTTTGATTGACCATATTCTCAGACGCAGCAATGACAATGTAGCGAAGATGGCAAATGGAGCCTCCCAGGGCAGTAGTAGAAGAAACGGAGCCGCTAACACCTGGAGGACACAAACCAACACTGCCACTTTCTTCCGCCTTGTAATTAAAGGAATCAAAATATATAAAGAGCGAATGTACCTGATATAAAGGGAAGAGGACTTTGGGAACTTGAAAGTTGCAAAACCGTTAAAAACGTCAATCAATATGTCCACATGGAATAATGAAACGGTGGTAGAAACAACAAAGTTCATATGGGGTGAACAATAACAAGAAGGCTCCTCAGAATGAGTAAGTTTAAGTCTAGAATGATGGTTTATGGATTACAGGCACCACTATAAAAAAATTGGATCAACGAATTCAAACAAATATGGGACATTCGAAGTGGACAGTGATTATCGGGAACACTTCACCGAAATCAAATCCAAATATCTTGGAAACAATATTATTCCAGATCTCTCACGAGTTTCAAAACTTCGGAAGATACTTGTAAGAGCGCAAGTTACATACATAATTCCCGAAGATCTACTTCATTATTCAAGACATTTTCTTTAACCAATATGTTCTTCAGCTCCCTGTTAAAGTCTTTATTTGACATTTTAAATCAACTTGACAACTTCTTCTCCCTTAAAGGTTTCTTTCTTATGTAAAGCATATTACATTTCCACTTTAATCCCTTCAACTTGTTGGTATCACAACAACATTTTACTTAAGTTTTGCATAATTTCATAAAGTTTTACCCCACCCTATCTACAATCTCTTGACTAAATTTAATAATAAGTTTTACATCTAGTTGTTTAACTAAAGAATCAATTTTATATCCATCAACAATTTAACAATGTTACAAAATGCAAAAACACACTTACAGTCATGTGCATAAACCTGCAATGCAACACACAAGTTATTTGTGCTAGTGTGTGTGTGTGTTTGTTTGTGTCTGTGTTAAGTGAAAACCTGTCAATCGTTTAAACTTGTCAACATTCTCGTTTACTATGCAGACGTATTCAAACGGAAGGAAATACTTGCGGTTATGCCACCTTAATCGACACTCGATTTACTTGTTAGTTGGCAGCTATATGTATGTATATATAGACACACACTTACATAACTGTACATGTAGTTACATAGGAAACTCACTCACTTTCAACTACATATTAAAAAAAAAAAAACAAATAGCAAAACTTTAAAAACTTGTATAAAATGCATGTAAGAAATGCAAAAAATGGCAGAATATTTTAACAAAGTTTGATTTTGTAAAACGATTGGGTTAATGCAGAAATCATTTCTGTGGTTTATGAGAAATTAAGTACAAAAGGAACGAATGTACGAAATATAGTTAGAGCGATTAATTAATGCTGATTATGTCATTTATCTTTGACCTTTGGACCAGCTTGATCATGCAAGGGTCGAATACTCGAGCAAATTTCAAGTTTCTATGCCAGAAAATTACTTTTCCTCTCACCCAATATACCAATCAATATAGTTGCAATGATGTTTGCATAACACAGAACTCAAAAAACTTAGGAAAATGTGGTTTTGAATCAAACAAAAGGTTGCCACACCCTTAAGTAAACTCTAATCTAATACCAATGACATCAAGATATTCTAACCATAAGGTCACCCTAATTTGCCTATTTGCATTCTTAGTTGACAGGCATAGAAAATGAAGCAAGAAATCACTGGGTTTAACTTTATTTTATACATCCTTCCAGCTGTAACTACTCAAAGTTTTATTACAGTCTTCAAAATAAATTTACTTACACAAGTGCTGACGTGATTGGGGTGGGGTGGGGTGGCCGTAGGTTTTGGTTTAATGATTAGAGTGTGAATATTGTTTTTCAATTAAATGTCAAATCATGGTGGTTGTTGTTACTCTTCATAGTTTTATTTTATACAGAGAGAGAGAGGGAGAGAAAAGAAGAGGGTGTTTTTGGTTTTAAAAGCTGTCAAGTTTTATTTGCATGAATGGAAAATTAAACAAATAATTCCAAATAAATAGAAAATTTCAATATGATTTTTACAAAAAGTAAGAGGCAACAATTAACTGCAATTGACAGCTACCATAACACAAAACAATTAGTTTTATTATTATACCGTTTACTTGGTGTTGCGTATAGACTTTTATGGACAAAATTTATTAAGTAAGAGTTATCGATAATACTGCATTCTTAAAACAGTCTGGCAACAACTCTTAAGTCTTTGCTTGGCAATTGAACTTAGAACATTATAGCCTTGCCCAGCAGTTCGGTCGGACAGTCCCTAGGGTTACACCTAGCCACCGACTGCCCAGTTGACTAGCTATTTTAACATGTAATTGTCCTACCGAGGAAGTCAATCGTCACCCCATAGATTACGAAGAGACAAACAAAAAGCCTAAGTTTGTTTTTGTGTCCCCACTATCGCTCACAAAGGGTACGCTAAAGTGACGTACATCCGTGATGAAAAACGACTTAGAGCCAACCAGGTGGTTAGACGTTTGTGGAAATCCCTGTATTTTTAGGATGAATTGACTCTTTGTCGAACTGCTGGGTAATGATTGTAAATTTGTATGTTATGAAATCAGAAATAGGAGCTCCATTTTGTTTCCTTTACAAATGATCGTAAAGTGTTTCATAGAAAATCTAAAGATCGTAGAGTTTTCTAAAGAAAATTTAAGGATTAAAAAATTATATACAGGAAACTCAACGATCACAAAGTTTTGTAAAAAAAAACTCCATGATCATAAAGGTTTCTCTGGAAACCTCAATGATCTTAAAGTTTTCTAAAGAAAAAACTCAACGATCACAAAGTTTTGTAAAGAAAACTCTTCGATCATAAAGGTTCCTCCGGAAATCTGAAAGTTTTCTAAAGAAAAATCAAAGTAAAGTGGTTTAAAGAAACTTTTTTATAGATACCTCAACGATCGTCCAGTTTTCTATAGAAAAATTTACGATCGGCAAGTTTTCTCTAGCAAATAGAGCGTTCGCAGTGTTTTCTGAAGAAAAATTTATGATCATCAAGTCTAGATACCTCAACGATCGTCCAGTTTTCTATAGAAAAATTTACGATCGGCAAGTTTTCTCTAGCAATTAGAGCGTTCGCAGTGTTTTCTACAGAAAATTTTAAGATCATCAAGGATTAGGATCGACACGTTTCTAGATATCAAGTTTTTATAAAAAATTTAAGGATCGTTAAGTTTTCCATAGATAATTGTAAGATCGTCTTGTTTTCAGCAGAAAATTGTACGATCGACAAGTTTTCTATAGAAAATTATATGATCACTAAAATTTCTATACACATTATTATGTTCATAGCGCTTTCTAGGATCGCCAAGTTTTCTATAAACATTTTTTTCTGTAAAACAATTTCATGATCTTCAATTTATCTTTAGGAAGTAGAACGATCGGTATGCAACGTTCGTGAATATTTTTGTATGATCATCAAATTTTCTGAAGAACATGATAAGATCCTTTTCGTTTTCTACAATTGTACGATCTTCAAATTCTACGATCACCAAATTTTCCATAGAAACGATCATTGCTCTTTCTCTTGAAAACGGATCATCAAGTAATAGTTTATTCTGGAAAATTTCACGATCTTTAGGAAATGATCGTCAAGGTATCTACAGGAAGTTGAACTAACGATAAGTTTTCTATTATCACCTAGTTTTTCATAGAAACGTTTATGGCTCTTTCTCTTTAAAACGGATCATCAAGTTTTCTGTAGAAAATTGTAATAGTTTATTCTGGAAAATAATTTCACGTTCTTTATATAGATCTTTTCTATAGATAATTTAATGATCGTGAAGTTTCTTTTTTGAAAAAAGTGTTCGATTATCAAGTTTTTCATAGAAATGTATATGATTGTCACGTTTTCTATTGAAAACTGTATGATCATTAAGTTTTTTTTATAGGAAATTGTTAGCTCATCAAGTTTTATATAAAACAATTGTACGTTATCTAGAGATAGGATTAAGGATTATCAAGTTATATATTTAAAGAGAACGATTGGAACGTTTTTAATAGAATATTATACGATCGTGAAGTTTTTTTTATAGAAAATATCACTTTTCTATAGAAAATTGTGCGATCATTAAGTTTTCCATAGAAATGTTTATCTTAACTTCACTTTTACTCCTTAAAACTGTACGATCTTCAAGTTATCTATAGCAAAGTAAACGATCGATAGAAGAATTGTACGATCTTGAAGTTAGCTAAGAAAATTGGGCAAACTTCTAGGTATCTACATGAAATGAAACGATTGAACCTTTTCTACAGAAAATTCAACGATCGTGATCTTTAAGATCTTTAAGTTTTCAGTTAAGTATGTATATGATCTTCAACGATCGTTAAGGCAACTAAAGAAAATAGAACGATCGCTAACTTTTTCTAAAGAAAACTCATTGATCGTGAAGTTTTCTTTAGAAAATTGTAAGATCCTTAAATTTTCAGTATAAACTTGTCTACGATCTTCAACGTTCGTAGAATATAAAACGATCAGTAGTTATTCTAAAGAAAACTCATCGATCGTGAAGTTTTCTTTAGAAAATTGTACGATCATTGAGTGTTCTATAACAAATTTTACGATCTTCAAGATATATATATAAGAAAAAATTTAAGGTCACCAAGATTGTTATAGAAAACTGTACGATCACCAAGTTTTTTTATAAAAACTATACGATATAAACCGATCGGTAGGTGTTCTAAAGAAAACTCATCGATCATGAAGTTTTCTTTAGAAAATTGTACGATCATCAAGTGTTCTATAACAAATTTTACGATCCTCAAGATATATAAAAGAAAAAATTACGATCACCAAGATTTCTCTAGAAAACTGTGCGATCACCAAGTTTTTTATAAAAACTATACGATCATGAAGTTCGATTTTGTAGGAAATTGTTGAATAGTCAAGTTTTCAATACGATTCAACGAACGATTGGGTTTGATCATACAATTCCTATGAAAACTCTTGACGAAACTTTTACGCTCCCAAACTTTTCCCAAAGATGTTGTTGTCGGTTGCCGAACCTCCTCATTGAAGTCTACTGCTCAAATGTTACTTTCATTCCTGATTTTTCCATCCTTTTCTCTATTTCATTGTCATGCTGTGGTACTTTTTTATAATGTTGATTATTTTCTTTTGGGCAAATTTGATTCTTCTTCAAACAAAGTTGTGGTTTCAACAACTAGAAAGCAGCCACAAAAGGAAAAAATAAACTTAAATAAAATTGAATTAAGTGTTCAATATGGCATAGAAAGAAAAGAAGGAAGCATCATGTTTCAATTTTTTTTTTCCTTTCAGCCACTTCTATTTCTTCTGGTTTCATGCCATGTCAAATCGTTTTTTCATTATAATTGCGAGTGTCATGACTCATGACACTTTAGTTGTCAGGTTTATTTGACATGAACAAGTAAAGTAGTGTATTCAGTTAATTTAATTTGATTATTATTGTTTAGTAAAAAAGTTTGAAGGGAAAATGTATTAATTAGAAAGGTTTTCTATTCTATATAGAAAGTCTTAATTGAACGTAATCAAAAATCAATTCTATTTATTTCAAATCAAATTATCTGTTTTAGTAACTTTATCTTATTATAGCTTTTTTATGGATTTATATACAATTCAATTTCTTTCAATTTAATTTGCATTTGAAACCCCCCAACCAATCCCCCCTCCCTTTGTAAACTGTCAACACCGGATATTATTATTTGTTTTTGCATTTCTTTATGTAACGTCATTGCCATTTTTCACAACAAAACAATCAAAATTGACATAAAATGATAATAATATGTTAAATATAAAAGCAGTTCTCAAGCAGCCGCAGGATATAAATATATGTTAGAGAAAAGGAATTGCTTTTCCTAAATAAACAAACTTCAAAATAAATAAATATTTTTCAATGTTTTGCAAATGCTATACTGAGACATACATACACATATACATATATATGAATGTATTAGTAGAAAAAAAAGTTACATCAATATTATGGCGTCACTAAAAGATTGATTGCATTCTAGAATATTGTATAAAAATAAACAAATTTGTTTTGTAACTTAAAGCATGTTAACGAAGAAAATTTTACTTTTTTGACCTGAAGAAAGAGAAAGTTTTTCTTTTTTACTTTATAAAAAGTTTTATAAATTAAAGTTGAAATCCCTCTAAACTTTCAAGTGCGTTTGCCACTCCAGAAATATTTTGTAAAAACCTTTTCGTTTACATTCTTCATCACGAAACTGTATGCCCAAAGAAAATCTAAGGAAAACTTAAAGAAAAATGAATAATTTTTTAACTTGTTTCTTTTAACATGACATTATTGTCATGTTCCAAATGCTCATGTTTATCATTTTATGAAAAATACTTTGATCGTTATCCGTTTCTTTAAGAAATATATAAAAAAAATGATTAAAAAATATCATTTTCTTTCTATTGCTTAGTACCTTTTACTAGTATCGAAAATGGCATTTTGATCAACATCTTTGAAAACTAGACTTGATTACCTTTCCAATGATATATAATAAGTGATTGTTTACTTTTCACAACACTCTAAACTAAATCAAACAAAATCACACTACTTGAAAAGTTTACTCTGTTTTAGCTGAAGCAAACAGTGCTTTCTATGCAATTCTCATTATTTCACGTACCAACTACTACATGATAGTGGTAGTGTTGTTGTTGTTTTTGAATTAAATAGAGCTTAAGTAAACTTTTAACAACGAAGAAGAACACATTGATGAAAATTTTTAAGGTTTGCATAATGCGTGTTTTCTCGTTCATAACTTGGATATTTAACTGAAAAATTGAAATTTTTATAAAAAATTGAAATTTTTATAAAAAATTGAAATTTTTATATAAAAAATTGAAATTTTTATATAAAATTGAAATTTTTATAAAAATTTAAATTTTTATAAAAAATTTAAATTTTTATAAAAAATTTAAATTTTTATATAAAATTGATATTTTTATAAAAAAATTAAAATTTTTATAAAAAATTGAAATTTTATAATAAATTAAAATTTTTATAAAAATTGAAATTTTTATAAAAAATTGAAATTTTATAAAGAATTGAAATTTTTATAAAAAACTGAAATTTTTATAAAAAAAATTAAATTTTTATAAAGAATTGAAATTTTTATGAAATTTTTATAAAAAATTGAAATTTTTATAAAAATTGAAATTTTTATAAAAAATTGAAATTTTTATAAAAATTGAAATTTTTATAAAAATTGAAATTTTTATAAAAAATAAAAAATTTGTCAGCTTTTGTTGCGTAGAATGGTTTTGCGTTTGTCAGATTAACTGCCTCGAGCTCCCTTCCCTTTAAAGCTATTACATTCACCCTTTCGTTGACGACTACACCTGAGTGGTCTGGTACCCATATGATGTGAACTTTACCTCTGAGATAGTATTCAGTTAAAGCTTTCTTTCAATCCAATACGGTCTTAGATTTAATTCTATCACCTGTTATCGCCTTAATTGCCTTCTGGCTGTCGGTGAATATATTAAGGGCCGTGGGCGCCATATTTATTCTAATCCAATTTACACATTCCCTTATTGCTCGGACATCTGCCTGGAAGCTAGTGTTGTAATTAGGTAAACGGTGGTATATTTCTGTTTCTGAGTCTTCAATATAAAAACCCAGGCCCACCTTGTCTCCCAATTTAGAGCTATCCGTATAGCAACGGATTCCTACTGATTCTGCCGGACCAAGACATTCTATCTGGGATCAGCGTTTCAAAGTTACCGACATATTCTGTGTCAGACACGTCCGCTGATTGTGTATAACCTTCCAATGTGCCCAGTATACATTGATAACTTGTCCTATAACCAGTTTGGCCAGTTCGTCTAAATTAAAGAGCCATTCGGCTGTAAGCGCCGCCTCATGTCTTAAATAAGTATCAATGGATGGAATATCTAGCAACGTTTTCAGAACCATGGCATAACTTATACCCAAGTAGCATGATATTACACATTTAGTCCAAAGCAGTCCACCAGATTATTGAAGCATAAGCTAGAATTGGTCTAATTACACTTTTATAAAGCCAATTTGTCATAGTATGGCTAAGACCCCATTTCATATCTATAGTTCTCCTACATATCGTCCAGCATCGATGTGCCTTGTTGATCCTATCCTCTATGTGCTGTCTCCATTTTAATTTCCTCTCGAGGAAGCAGGGTTTAGAAAAGGTAGAAATGTTTGTCTTTCTTGTGAAAAGACAGATTTCCGTCTTCGCCGGGTTAACATTGAGGCCTCTCGGTTGAGCCATATTCAGAGCCTCCTCAGCTCTTCTACACAAGTAATTTGGATAATTTCTCTTTAAAAGTCTGCATAGTAGACAGGTCTAAGTCCCTTAATCAGTTAGGGTCCTTAGGAGACTACTAATCGTGACAACCCTGAGTAACGGTGACAAAATGCCACCCTGTGGTATACCGCGAAATACCTTTTTCCTGATATCGTACATTTCGCAGCTTATCTATCTGTTCCTTAGCATGTAGTTGATCCAGTTGCGGAGCACCCGGTCAACATAAAACTGGTAATTACGTTTTACATTAGGTTTTGTTTAAAAATTTGTATGATCATGTAGTCTTCCATTTGAAATTATAAGATCATACATTTTTCTATTGCAAAGTGTACGATCATCAAGTTAAACGTAAAATGTTCAATTAATTATATTGCTATACAAAATGAAACGATCATTAAGTTTATGTTTCCTGGGGGAAAAAATTAATAGCAAATTGTAAGATTTTCATGTTTTGAATTAGATCATCAAGTTATCGATGGAAAGTTTACGATCCTCAAGTCTTAAATTGGAAAATGTACGATCATCAAGTATTCTATAGAAAAATGTTCGATCATAGGGTTTTCTGTAAAGATATTTACGATCTTCAAACCGGAAATTGTTTGATCCTTAAGATGACTAAAGGGTATTGTACGATCATCTAGTTTTCTAATAGAAACTGTACGATCATCAGGTTACCTATAATAAAAATTATACGATCATCAACTGCTCGATCATTAAGTTTACTATAGAAGATTGTACGCTGATTAAACTTTTAATAGTAAGTTTTACGATCGTAAGTAAGTATACGATCCTCAAATACGATCTTCTTATATAAAATTTTACGATCAACTAGTCTTCTATTAAAAAATGTATGATCGTAAGGTTTTCTATAAAAAAACTCTACGAATTACAAATCGTAAATTGCTCGATCACTAAGTTTATAAAAAATTAAACGATCGTTAAGTTTTAAAAGAAAAATATTACTATGGTGAAGATTTCTATAAGTTTTGAGTTGGAAACTGTATGATCCACAAATACGATCTTCAAAATTTCTATAGAAAATAATACGATCAACAAGAATTGCATTGGAAACTGTACGATCGTAAAGTTTTATTAAGACAAATTATACGATCATCAGTTTGTCTATAGCAAATTGTATGATCGCTTAGTTTTCTATAGGAAATTGTTTATTCGTTAAGTTCTCAGTAGAAAATTGTGCGGTTTTCTGTAGGATCATCAAGTTTTCTTTAGAAAATTCAACGATTGCCATGGTTTTGATTGAAAATTCAATGATTCCAAAGATTCGTTGAAAAGATCTCCAAGATTTCTATAGAAATTCTTACGATAGTCAAGATTTCTTTTAAAGAAAAGTTTACTTTCTTAAGTTTTAAGTTGGAAAGTGTACGATCCTCAAATACGATCTTCAAAACTTCTATATTCTATATTTCTATATAGAAAATTATACGATCAACAAGAATTGCTTTGGAAACTGTGCGATCGTACAGTTTTTTTAACACAAATTGCACGATCGTTTTCTATAGCAAAATGCATGATCGTTTAGTTTTCTATAGAAAATTTCTCTGTTGTTAAGTTCTCAGTAGAACATTGTGCGGTTTTCTGTAGGAAAATGTATGATCACTAAGTTTTCTTTAGAAAATTCAACGATTGCCAAGGTTTTGATTGAAAATTCAATGATTCCAAAGGTTTTCATTGTAAAGATCACTAATCTTTCTACAGAAATTCTTACGATCGCGACAACTTTCCTATAAAAACATGAGCAATTGTCAAATTTGACGAGTTACTTTTGGTTCTCTCTCAAAAAACTATTAAATACACTTAAAACAATAGCTATAGAAAAAGCTATAATTTTCAGCATTTCATTATTCCCATTAAATATTCGCAAGAAAAGTAAAATATGTTTTTCATTTTTTTTTGCTCTCTTCCCATTTTTATAGTTTGGCATAATGACAGCATGACAGGATAAATTACTGGTAAATGAATATAAGAATATAAGGCTGAATCACTACCACCTTTCAAAAACCATCAACAACATTATCGCCATATCACTCACAGTGACTAGCTCATACCATCCTTGCCACCTACAAACACTGACAGGCAGGCAGGCGGGCAGACGAGCAACAGCACCACCACCACAACTATGGAATTACTACATTTTTCAAAACTTCATTTCAAAATTGTTTTGTTTTCTTTTTTCAGCTATTCTTCTATGTATATGTTAGTAATTTCAAATAGTAATTTGTTATCCTGTATTTTAGTGTCTGTAAGCGAGGGAGAGACTTGTTATCCTTCTTTCAATATTTAATGTTTGTATATGTGTGTCTGGTTGTGTTGCTAAATTAATAGGCATAATAATTTTTTGACAGCCCAAGGATACTTAAGGCATTTGGGAGTGTCAGCTACAGCCCTTCATTCCCAAAAAAAGAAAGAAAAATAATATTCAACTGAAATTAAATGATTGAGTATTTTGAGCTGTACGTGGCTTTGTTTATGTGTGTCTGTGTGTGTGCTTATACTATCAGTCAGCGTGATTGAATGACTGACTGAGTTGTGTCAGTCAGTTTTATAAAATGAAATCTTCTAGATGTGCATGTAGTGTTTCAGAAAACAATATAAAAAAAAATATTTGTATTTACAATATTTGTTGTTTTTTGTTTTTGTATCATTGACAGACAGGTTGATGATAAATGATGTCGTCAACAGTTGGTAATGATGGTTTAGCTGGGGTGTTTCTTCTTTTTTTTTTCTACTGGCTGGCAAATAATTCTTCTTTTTTCTTTATTTGTCTTGATATCTGTGAGAAGTAAGTGCTAAAAAGGCCATTGTGTTTTGGTGTTAAGGCCAGTAATCTTTGGCTGCATTTTCTGTTTGAAATCAAAACTTTGTTACCAGCAGAGATCAAGATAGCAAAGATGTGAAATTGTGTTTTGTCAGTTTGTTTTTGTTTCTAACACTTTGTTATAATCTAGTTGTGATATGATAAAGAGTGTTTATGAGGGTTTTTAAATATTCAGATCACGATCTCTGCAGTAGAGAGATAACAGTTTTTCCTGTTTCGACATCCACCAACTATTTTCTGAGGGTTTGTTTATGAAGATCTTGTATGTGTAAGCTCTAAAGATTATGATAAATCCTTAAATATCTTTTAAAGTACTCAATTGTACAACCACACTTAGTTAGTTTCGGCAAACCTTTACTAAGTTCTGAAATTTTACTAGAACAGAACTAGAACAAAACTAAAACAGAACTAGAACAGAACTAGAACAGAACTAGAACAGAACTAGAACAGAACTAGAACAGAACTAGAACAGAACTAGAACAGAACTAGAACAGAACTAGAACAGAACTAGAACAGAACTAGAACAGAACTAGAACAGAACTAGAACAGAACTAGAACAGAACTAGAACAGAACTAGAACAGAACTAGAACAGAACTAGAACAGAACTAGAACAGAACTAGAACAGAACTAGAACAGAACTAGAACAGAACTAGAACAGAACTAGAGCAGAACTAGAACAGAACTAGAACATAACTAGAACAGAACTAGAACATAACTAGAACAGAACTAGAACAGAACTAGAACAGAACTAGAACTAGAACTAGAACAGAACTAGAACAGAACTAGAACAGAACTAGAACAGAACTAGAACAGAACTAGAACAGAACTAGAACAGAACTAGAACAGAACTAGAACAGAACTAGAACAGAACTAGAACAGAACTAGAACAGAACTAGAACAGAACTAGAACAGAACTAGAACAGAACTAGAACAGAACTAGAACAGAACTAGAACAGAACTAGAACAGAACTAGAACAGAACTAGAACAGAACTAGAACAGAACTAGAACAGAACTAGAACAGAACTAGAACAGTTCCGTTCAAAATCTCTCATTGTTCTGGAGTAAGTCTGATGAACTTTCTAAACTTCTGATGGACATTCCATAGTTCTGATGAACTATAACTATAGATTCTGATGAACTATAACTATAGATTTACTTGCCATAGTTCTGATTAAATTCTTAAAGATTTTCAATGCTTATTGTTATAGTTTCTTTAACTTCTCAATGTCGCGCAAAACGACTTAAATTTCTACATAATTTCTTCTACTTCTAACTAAAGTTCTAAAATCTCTCAATGTTCTGAAGTCTTAAGGTTTTAGGGATCTTCTTAACTTCTCAAAGTTCTGCAGAACTTCTCAAAGTTTTGCTAAATTTCTCAAAGTTTCGTTGTATTTCTCAAGGATTTTTTCAAAGTTCTGCTGAACTTCTTAAGGCTTGGCAGAACTTCTTAAAATTCTGCTGAATTTCTTAAAGTTCTCATGATCTTTTTAAAGTTCTGATGAACTTGTCAAAGTTCTGATGATGTTAGTGATTAATGTAATGTAAAGTAGAGAAGAGACTCCGTTTCGACCGGACCACACCACTCGTCAGATGTAGTATTGTTTAGTATTAGATCCAGCCTATAGCAGTAGGAAATCTTAGAATATGATTAAGCTTACATCTAGATATCTCATCAAGGTTAGATATGAAGTGAATTCCAAGAAAATGGTTTCTTTTAACAGGTAGAGCAGGGCATTCGCTGAGAAGATGGAGGAACCTTTTCTTCCTTTTCTCTGTCTTTGCAACTGCGACAGTCGATCCATGCCGACTGCTATAAATCTCATTGTATCCCGTCTGCTACGGTTTTTAAGGTGTCTTGTGCATTTTTCATTGAAGGAGGGCCACAATATATTGGCCCCTTTATATGTGTCTAGGTTATTCCAACTATTTTAAGCCTTTTGAAGATATAATCTGAGGATACTACTATTGATAAAACCTAACGAGGTTGCTACTGGAACGGCGTTGGTGATATCAAGAGCAGATCTGCGTCTTCTTTTCCATAATATTACCTATGCGCAGGGAATCAAACAAGGGTAATGTCGGGCGACTCAGCCTTGTCAGATCTTTCGTGCATTGTCTAACTAATAGGTAAGTGGTAGTATAAGAATTTTGTGAGAGAAGTGCCGCTTGACTATCTAATTATTGAAGTAATGTAGTACCCTAAAAGCTGACATTATGGTGATAATTTCAGCCTGGAAGACACTACAGTTGTTGTGATAACGGTGATATATCTTACCCCATTTTCTTCCCAGAAGACACCAAAACCAACACCACAGTTCATTTTGAACCATTTATAAAGATTCTGGTGGTATATTCGCTCGGTAGGTTACCTCTACACCACTCGCTCCTGGAAGGAACTCTGACTTTGAAAACTCTATTAAAATCCATGTGTGGATTTGGTTCAGGATTGGAAGTAATCTTAGCGTGTCCATATATTCTTTCCAACTTCCAGATGAGTTAAGCAGATCTATAGGTAGGATGTGCAATATACATATGTTTGGAGATTCTGAAGGACTAGTTCTTAGAGCACCTGTTATTCCAATGCATGTTGATCTCTGAACTTTGTATAGCTGATCTACAATAACTTCTTCTTAGTTGAAGTCCACATATATAAGAATAGGACGTACTATAGCTGTGTATATCCATTGATACAAGTTGAAGCTTGAAATCTTGGTCTTTGTTGTGAATAGTACCAGTTCCGTCTTGCTTGGTTTTACTCCGAGTTCGCTGTCTGTGGCCAAATTATCGAGTAGCACCAAAGCATTAGTCATGATATCACTAATTACTGGATTAGCAAGAGCTTGTTGAATTGCAGAAGTATTAGTAATGAACTTCTCAAAGTTCTTCTGAACTTCTCAAAGTTCTTTTGAACTTCTCAAAGTTCTACTGAACTTCTCAAAGTTCTTTTGAACTTCTCAAAGAACCTTAATGATCTTGTTAAAGCTTTGTTGGTCATCATAAAGTTCTTATAAACTTCACATAGTTGTACTTCTCGATATTTTAGGGAACTTTTCATGGCTGTACCAAACTTCACAAAGTGCTATTGAACTTATCAAAGCTCCTCTATCTTTACAAAGTTATACCCAAAATAACAAAGTACTGTCAAACTTATCAAAGCTTTTGGTACTTCAGAAAACTCTCTAAGTTCTCAAAAACTAAGTTCTCATAAAATTTATTAATTCATAAAGTTCTTATGAACATCTCTTAACTTATCAAAGTTGTACCATACTTCTTAACTTGCTGATGAACTTATCAAAGCTCCTAGGTCTTAATAAAGCTCAGCATAATATTACAAAGTACTGTCGAACTTATCAAAGCTTTTAGTATTTCAGCAAAGCTCTAAAGTTCTAAGTTCTCAAAAACTAAATTCTCCTAAAATTCATTAATTTTAAAGCTCTGATGATCACTTTTTTCACACGTTTCTCTAAGCTCTGATGATCTTCTTTACATGTTCATAAAGATCTGCAAAATTTCATAGAGTAAAATTGTGTTTTTTCTTCGTTGTGAAGTTTGATGGTTAATGGATCACAGCGACAGACAGAGGGAGGATCATAGCTACAGACAGAGAATGGATACTTTGAGAAAGACTGTGGGACATTAATTTCCTTTCATAATTTTTGAATTTTCTCACACATAATCTAAAATTTACTTATCATTTGGTAAGCGAAAAAAACCTAATGAAATACACACGCATAGTTATGATAAATTAAAAACTAATGACTTTGTACATATTTTTCATAAATACTTTCATAAGGATATTCTCTACACAAAAACAACAAGTTCAATCATCACACATGTACATGAATGTGAGACCTAAAAATATTTGCTATAAAACCTTTCATACCACAAGAAACAGAATGATATTCAACCAACGTTTACTAGTAGGGAAATTCTCACAACTCATCCCTTGCTTTCAATTATTCTTCATTTTGCGTTAATCCCACTTTTAACGTATAAACTCTTAACAACTTCAATCAGTCATTGTCAACAGAATTGAAAAAAACTCAAATTCAGAAAAAAATATTAATGTGTTGTTTCTAGATAACGAGCGAGTAGTTTGAGCACAAATTTTACTTGTATTTTGTTATTGTAACAAAAACAAAATACAAGTAAAATTTTAACTCAAACTACTCACACGTTATCTAGAAACAACACATTAATGTTGTCATAATCCATTTCATCAATTAATTATTCAAGTTTATTTTTCTCTCTCTATTCACACACACATAACCCGCAGTTATAGATGACAAATGACTTGGCAAGAAAGAAAAAAAAAAACTGAAATATCAAAAATTATGAAATTTATTTTGTTTCTTTGAATAACATAAATTTTGAATGTCATCAATACATTTTTTTTCAGCATTGTTTGTTTACACGAGTTTAATATTCGTGTTAAATATTAATATTTGCCTTTATGTTGAAGAAGAAAAGAAAAATAGACGAAACTGAAAAGAATGTCAAATAAAAGAAATATTATAATATAATTTTTGCCCTCGTCATTCATTTAATTATAGGTTTTTGTTAAATGAAATTCATCTTTTTAATGCTACCATAAATATTAAGGCTTAAGTAGTCGTAGAGTCAAATGTTTGAAAATTATTAATAGATCAATCAATTTGATGATAAGTTCTTCTACTTTGGCATATAATGTGAAGTCAAAGTAATCTTTTAACTAGAATTTTTTGATATTTGAAAGAAAAATTAAAGATTTGGTTATATTTTTGTAAAATTTTCTCAAAGTTCTCATAAAATTTTCAAAGTTCTGATATAAACTTCACAAAGTATTTGGTGCACTTTAAAAGCTTATGTTGAATTTATCACATATATATCTTCTCAAAATTATAATCATTTTCCAAAGCTGTGCTGAACTATTAAAAGCCTTATTGATCTTTGCAAAGTTCTTAGAAGCAGTTTTTTAGTTCTTAAAGTTTTGATTAACATCTTAAGTTTTATTGTACTTGATAAAGATTTGGAGCTTTACAAAGTTCTTTTAAATTTCTCAAAGCTCTGGTTAAAATTTTAAAGAGACTCTGTACTTTTTAAAGTTATAGCCATATTCCCAAAGCTCTTCTGAACTTTTTCAAGCTCCGTTTAACATCTTAGAGTTCTAATGAACTTCTATAGTTTATCTGTTCTTAGCAAAATAATGATTCTTCAGAACTTTACAACGTGACGCTTAACTCGCCAAAGTTGTGAAGATCTTTTCAAATTTCTCGTGGACTTTTTACAGTTCTGAAGCATGTTTGGTTCAACATCTCAAAGTTTTGACTTTAGGTTATGTTAAGATGAAACCTAACCTAAGGTCAAATCAGTTCTGATGCTATCGGGCTATTAGGTTCAGAAACACAGTTTTCTGGATCCTTATAATTTTCCATCAGCATTCCTGAGGGAAGTAATATGGGATATAACGTTATGCCTATCTTACTTTCTCAAGCTCCCAATTCTTTATAGAAAGTTCATTCGGTCTTTCATAGCCGTTTACTAGTGAGAGGTCTACAACTCTCACTAGTAAACGGCCCTAATTGCTTTCTGGTTATTGGCTTTGTTGGCTTCAAAGTCTATCAAATTTACATATTCCGCGATAGCACGATCTTCCGCCTATATTGGTCGGTTATCGAACATGACTTTACCGGGTACCCAACATACTGTGAGTTTGTTATCTGAATTTCTCCGCCACTCGTAGTCAATATCAGGACTCAGACAGGAAAAAAACTCCATGGCGCTAATAAAAGGTAAATCCTGAATGTTACTGGCGCTTAAAAAGAGTAACCTAAGATTACTAACGTGACTTTATACCAGTCACTGTGGACATAGATAGCTAGATGAAACCTCTGAACATGTACTTTGTGACTGTCAGCCACTATGGTGGCTGAGTATTCTGGAAGACACTTTTTATGGCCTTACGAAATTTTTAATCTCTCACCATATCGAACATTAAGATTCATACGAGAACTTAATCTCCAATGGTGAACTAAAGGGCTACACAAATGATCTTAACTTAAAACGTAGTGCTTTGTGCCTCCACACTATCAATCAATGTTAAACCATTTGTGAAAAGCAGTCCTCCAGATTATAGAATTTTGAACTGGACTAGTTACGTTTCTATAAAGCAATCATATTTGAACAAAGACACCATTTCGAGTATATGGCTTTTAATTGTCGGTTTTTAATTTAAGTATCCGATCGGTAGCAGATATCCCTTCAAAGTCTCTCTTCTTAAACTTCTGATGAGTTCTGTATATTTCCAAGAGTGAGAAAAAGGAAGAAAAACTCTCGTGATTTCCTAATGATGGTGCGATACTTGAAAGTATATCTTGAATAGACAATGAATAGACTATAGCCAGGACTATAGTTTACAGTCAAGACTATAGTCTAGTCTATAGTGAAGACTAAAGTCTAGCATATAGTCAATACTAAAGACAAATCTATTTTCAATAATATAGCATAGTCTATAGTCAACACTACAGTCTATAGTCAAAACCATAGTCTATTCTACAACCAACAATACAGCCTAGTCTATAGTCAAAACTATAGCCTAGTCTATAGTGAAGACTTTTGTCTAGTCAAATGTCAAATCAAGGCTACAGTCAATACTATGGTTCACTCAATAGTCAAGACTTTAGTCTTGTCTATAGTCAAGAGTAGACTATAGTCTTCAATTTAGGCTAGACTATAATAGCCAAGACTATAGTTTAGTCTATAGTAAAGACAATAGTCTAGTCTATAGTTAAAACGATAGTCTAGTCTATAGTCAAGACTATATCCTAGTCTATAGTCTAGTCTGTAGTCAAGACAATAGTCTAGTTTGTAGTCAAGACTATAGTCTAGTCTACAGACAAGAGTATTGCCTCATCTACAGTCCAGTCTATAGTCAAGACGATAGTTTAGTCAAGACTATATCCTAGTCTATAGTCAAGACTATAGTCTAGTCTATAGTCAAGACTATAGTCTAGTCTATAGTCAAGTCTATAGTCTAGTCTGTAGTCAAGACAATAGTCTAGTTTGTAGTCAAGACTATAGTCTAGTCTATAGTCAAGTCTATAGTCTAGTCTGTAGTCAAGACAATAGTCTAGTCTGTGGTCAAAGCAAAACTATAGTCAAGACTATAGTCTAATCCATAGCCAAGACCAGACTAAAGCCATTCATAATCAGTCTAGTCTATAGCATGACTACAGTCTAGTCTATAGCCTAGTCTAAAGTTAAGAATTTAGTCTAATATATAGCAACACTATATCCTAGTCAATAGTCAAGACTATAGTCTAGTCTATAGTCAAAACTATAGTCTACTCTATAGTCAAACTATAGTCTAGTCTACAGTTAAGATTATAGTCTAGTCTATAGTGAAGATTATAGTCTATAGTGAAAACCATAGTCTAGTCAAAAGTCAAGACTATAGTCTAGTCTATAGTGAAGACTTCAGTCTAGTCTAATGTCAAAACTATGGTCTAGTCTAGAATTAAACTATAGTCTAGTCTAGAATTAAATATATATCTAGTCTATACTCAATATTATAGTCAAGACCATAATCTAGATTTGAAACGAGGCTAGTGTGTAGTGAATACTATAGTCTAGCAAGTTTATAATCAAGACTATAATGTAGTCTAAAGTCAAGACTATAGCCTAGTCTAAAGTCAATATTTTAGTCTAGTATATAGTCAACATTATAGTGTAGTCAATAGTTTAGTCCATAGTCAACACTCAGTCTAATGTCAAAACTATAATCTAGTCTAGAATTAAAAATATAGTCTAAGTCTATAGTCAATATGTATTATAGTCAAGGCCATAATCTAGATTTTAAACTTGTCCCTAGACCTATAGTCAATTCTATAGTCTAGAGTTTATAAAGAGAAATTCAGAAAGTATTGACATTAATTTACCCCCTATTGTATTATCCGCCTTTGTCGGCATTTCTTTTGATATAATTGTATACATTTTTGACCCTACAGCAAAAGAGCAATTAATTGTCTCGATATTAATTTAATATTTGCCTTACATCTAGAGCAAACTGACACATATTTGTTTTAAGAAATAGCTCCCACTCTTATTACCAAATCTAGTTTAATAATTTTAAGAGGCGTTTGATATCTGAGGATTATTAACATTTGCATAATACCTGCTGTTTCTTATGTGGAATCATAGAAGTAAGAACTATTTTTGGTGTTGGAAACGCCTCATAAAATTCTAAAAGTTTTAAACTTTTCAAAACAATTTAACACTCATTTAATAATTTCTTTTTTTTTTAAAGATCAGCACATCAAAAGCATTGAACGAAAGCCGCTGTTAACAAATTTATCTATTTATTGTTAAAGTTTTCATTAAACAGCAACAAATTATGGTTATAAATCGAGTTAAAGACACGTTTCATAAATTCATTGACAAAACAATAAAATCAAATGAAATTCCCTTTTTTTCCAATTTGTGTTTTATAGAGGATTTTGTTTAGTTTTTTTTATTAATTTTTATGCTGTTTTCAGTATATTTTTTTTTTCGTTAAACATGGGTGCATGTTAAATTATACAAACAAGGTTTTTTATTATAGCTGGAGATTTCCCTTTTTTATATGTATACGACGCGTAGAATTTACGATATTTTGCAGGTCATTTAAAACATAACGTGTAGAGATTAAAATGGGCTTAAGAATTGTTTTACATGGGCGGCCTGGACCTTTGAAGTTTAACAATTCTCAAACGTTTTATAGTTTTTAATACAAATGTCTGTTTATCTGTCTGTCTGTCTGTCTGTCTGTTTGTATGTGTGTAAGTGTATTTATAAAGTGGCACTGGTGGCGCGGCAGCAGTGTCGGCAACTATCTTTTGATTTAGCGTTTTTTCCTTCAATTTGTTTGTTGTTATTTTTTATAAATTTTGAATTCAGTTAATGTTAATTTGTTTTTGTTGTTTCTGTTTACTGTGTGTATGTGCATTGACTTGTATGTAAATGCATTTTTAATTAGGTATCAAAATAATTTAAGAATAATCAGTAAATTTATGTCTGTAGTCATTTAAATTGTTGTTTTTTTTTTTTTTTCAAAAAAAATCCAAAATTAAGAAAAAACTTTTATATAAATTTTATCATTTAGTCATATTTAATGATTATTACTGGGATAAGGTGTTAATATTTGAAATTTTTTTTTTATTCAAAAATGTTCATAAATTAAAGTGTTGGCATAATATAAACATAAATTTATTTTATCGAAAATTAAATATTTATACTCCTATTGTATATTCTCACCAGAGGGTTCTTCTTTTAAATTAATGGTATTTATTTTATTTGTTAAGCAGTGTATGTAGTAATGGCTGATAGTTTTGGCTATTTAACATAAACACTTTGACAAGTTTCGGCTTTTGGAAAAGATGATAGGAATTTAAACGGGGGCTTGTGTATTTAAAGTGGCTCCATATATTATTACTATTCAGAGGAGGTGACATTTCTTCATAAATTAGTTAAGAATTTAATGTTTTATTAGTCATTAAAGACACCGTGAAATATGTCTTAAGCGGATAAGATAAGGACCAGAGACTGATTCATTCCTCAAGATTACTGGAAGTTTGAAAGAGTACAATAAACAAACTGCTGACATTTTAGGGAAATCTGACAATTTTAACACTTGTACATAGGATTTGGAAAGCTTTTGGGCTGAAAATGTTTAAATTTTTGTTAAATTGTGCCTTTTAGAGCAAAAAAGGTTTTAAGGGTAACTTTATGATAAGAAGTCCTTTTGTTGAAAAATAGTCCTATCTGGGCGAACAAACATTTGGCTTTAAAATCGTTGGAATATCGATAACTTTCTAAAAGATATGATAAAGTAAAACTAATGGCTGAACATAAGCTTTTTTGGTACAAACAAAACTTTGAAAATGATCTTTTGGGAAAAAAAGCTTTAAAATAAAAACAAAATAAGCTTTTTGTTAAACACATATTAACAGTAAAAGCTTCTTTGGGAAAAAAGTTAGAAGTTTTTATGTTTATTTTCTTCATTAACAGTAAAAACTTCTTTGGGAATAGGTTAGAAGTTTTTTATGTGAAAATATTTTTGGTAGAAAAAGTTTTACTGGAAAACAGAACTTTTAGAAAACAACTTCTTTGAAAACAAAACAATTTGGTAAAAAGCTTTTATTTAAAAAACAAAACAATTTGGAAAAAATTATTCTTTTAAATCAAAACTTTTTGAAAAAAAAAAATCAGAAAAACAATTTTGTGAAAAAGGCTTTTTTAAATGAAAACTTTTTAAAGCTTTATTTCTGTGACTCAGAACTGATTTCCTGACTTAAAAAAGGTGCAGATAAGCTCTTTTATCACAAAAAAAAACTTTTGTTGGTAACAATGTTGTTTTTTTTTGGAAAAAGCTTTAAACTTAAAAACAAAGCTTTTTGGGAAACACATTAAAGAAGAAAAAGCTCTTAAGATTTTTAGTGAAAAAACACTTTTTTATCAAATAAAAACTTTTTTAGGGAAAAAATGTTTTGACAACAAATAATTTTAGTGGAAATAAATTTTTTTCTAACAATGTAATTGCCGAAGTGCTAAAAGTTTTGTTTTATCAACTAAAAATTATAAAAAAAAAAACTTTTTTATTAAAAATAAAATTTTCTTTGTGAAAATTTACTTTTCGGAGAAAAAGCTTTTTGTAAAAAACTTTAAAGCTTTTGGAGAAAAAGCTTTTATTGCGAAAAGAGCTTTTCTTTGCAAAAAACTATTTAGTACAAAAGCTTTTTTCAGTAATGAATGTTAAAGTCATTTTCTGAAGGGGATCTTATATGTGAGTTAGGGTCAGTTATGAACCGATCCACACAAAATTTCGTAGAAAGATTTTGGCTCGTAAAAATGATAAAAAAAACTTTATAATTAAAAATAACATTTGCTTTGTGAAAATTGATTTTTTGTAGAAAAAGCTTTTTTGGAAGAAAAGCTCTAAAGCTTTTTGCGAAAAGATCTTTTCTTTACAAAAAACTTTTTAGTACAAAAGCTTTTTAGCGAATAAAAGCTTTTTGGAAAAAAAGCTATTTTCTTAATAAAAAAAACTTTTTCAGTAAATGAAGCTTTTTAGTGAATAAAAGCTTTTATTCACTAGTATTGGAAAAAGTTTTTTTGAAAAAAAAATAGTTTTTAAGTTCAAATTTAGTGATTTTTGGTAAAAATTAGTTAAAAAGCTTTCCTAGAAAAACGCCTTTTTGCGGATACAAGTTTTTTGTTTTAAAGAGATTTTTGAGTTAAGAAAAGTGAAAAGCCTGAAAAGGCTTTTTAAGCAAACATGTTTTGGTGGAAAAAGCCTTTTTTGTGAAATGATATTTTCTTAATAAAAAAACTGTTTTAGTAAATTAAGCTTTTTAGTGAATAAAAGCTTTTTTGGAACATTTTAAATGTATGATGGCTTTTATTGCACAAAAACTTTTTATAGTGAATGAAAGTTTTTTTTTGAAAAAATTTAGTAAAAAAAAGCTTTTTTAGAAAAAAGGCTTTTTCTCGAATGGAATTTTTTTTATAAATAAAGTTTTTTTGCAAAAAGCATTTTATTAAATTAAGACTTTTTGGTGAAGGGTTAAGAACAACACTTTTGTGTAAAAAGCTTAAAATTGGAAATACTTTAAGCATAAAATATATATATATTTTTTTAATTTTTATGGAATATTTTATTATCGAAAAAGCTTGAGTGCATAAAACCTTTTTTTTTTTAGAAAAAAGCTTTTTTGTAAATAAAACCTTTTTTGGTGCAAAAAGCTTTTGTAAAACCAAAATTTGGCTCTTATAGATAAACCGATGTCCCTGGTCATTGAAGATTGCAATATCACAGCTCAAATGCTGCTAAAAGACTCTTCTTATTTATTATTCTTTTAGAAATATTTATATGAATCTCTTAATTAATTCCTTAAATTTCTTCTCACACTTCAATACCTTACTATAACAACATTTGTAATGAGTTAATATAGTACTACAACATCTTAAGAAAAACATAATCAGAAAACTTTTTCACAAAAGAACATAAAATTGTTAAAAAAAATCCCAACTTAAGTGCTCTATAATGAGGTTTCTGCAAAATCATAACAAGAACTTCCTTTAGCAACATAATAGGACACTTCAGCAACCAACCACGAAAAATAATGAAAATAATTATAGACCAAAAAAAAGAAAAACAACAAAATGAGAATTAACTCATCTATTTTATATTAACAAACGAAACTTATTTGCAAAGAAAACTTTTCACAACAAAACACTTATACATACAACAAATTTGTATGTTTTTTTTTGAAAAGTAACTGAAACGTAAATGAATAACAACAATAACATTAACAAAATACAAATAACAAACAATAATAATAACAAATACTTAACAAGGAGAACGAGACTAACGTTTACTCGTTGTACTTATGAAAACATTAAAAAATATGACAGTTTAATTGTTTTTACAGTTGGTCTGTCAACTTTTTCTCTTCTATAGAATATAGAGCCAACAATAACAGTGAAATTGAAAAGCCCTGTTGTTTGTTGTTATTGTTATTTTTATTTTGAGCCCTTACTATTAAAGTACATACATACATATACAAGGTATACTTTTTGCCACTTATGATAATGATGACGATGACGGGCAAGGATGATGTTATCGTCGACTATGATGGCAAATGAAAGAACGTAGATATAAAAAAATGTAGGGAAATGAAAGGAATATTGCCTGAAATCTTTTCTTTGCTTAAATACAATATATGGGTTGATTTACTCACGTAGTATTATACAGTTGCAAATAATTTAAAGAGGCTTTTTAAAAGAAAATAAGTTGAAGAGTGTAGTTGAGTAAGGGTAGAATTAGATGAGCCCTTCTTCCATTGTTTGGGAGTCGAATGAAATCTCTCTGTCAGTAGTTTGAATCATGTTTTTGAAGGGATCTTATAAAAGAACTATTTGTATATATCTGATCTAGACAGAAGCCATATAAAGTCATTTTGTACCGATTTGTTGATATTCATAATGGGTCTGATTGGTAAACTTCCGGCATACCAAAATAAGCACAATTTCTTCATACTACAAAAACTTCCTTACGCAGTCTCATCAAAGTGAAAAATCATCAGCTGCAACACTTCCTCCAAAAATGTTAAGATTGGTATTTGCAGTCATGATACGGGACGGAGGGGTGGTGGCTATCAGAGAGAAAATCGGCCCCTAACAGGCCTGTTGTGTGCTCGTTTATCAGTGCCTCAGGTAAGAATCGAACCCACTACCTCCGGTCTATTAGACTAGAATACCAAACACTTACCTACCGGAGGCTAATGAGACTTACTGTTTGCATGAAATTCACAACATAAACAACAGACATGCCCGATTGTGTACAAGAAACAAGAATTGTTCCCAGATAGGAGATTGTGTTGAAGAAGAATATTAGATCAAAGCACTGCGGGAAACTGTTGTTAAATGGAAGACTCTAAGATTAGCTTTCAGGCAGAAACCCCGTGCTATCACGATAGCCAGAAGGCAATAGGGCGATATCAGCTGATAAGCGTTATGCTCTACATTATATGGGTAACAAGGCACTCGAAGATAATAGGTAATTAAAGAGCGAACGTACTTACTATAGAAGGAAGGATGTTTGAGTAACTAAATTAATCTGATAAATATCTAATCGTTCTTCGCAACGAGGATTGGATAACAAGAGCAGTACGAGAAGCCTCCTCAGAATGACTAAGTCTAAGGTTAGCGAACGTACAGATTTTGGGAAGCAATTCTACGAAATCGGACTAACGAATTCGGATGAATGTGGAGCCTTTGGTTAGGACAATGAACATAGCTATCTTATTTTTGGTTTTCATTGAAATTAGATCCAAATATCTGGGTAGAGATGTTATTCCAAATACCACTTTCCTTCGAATGAGGCCACCTGTAGACAGGTAAGGATCATGTGGCCATCTTACAACCCACAGAGATCCCAAGCCCTTTTATATATTCGAGAGTCAATCTACGGAACTTAAAGGCGGTGGTGACTGGCCATTGGCCTTTCAGGCTCCATGCAAGAAGACTGAACTGGCCCAGTAATGACTTCTGCAGGAGCTGCCAGAATGAAGAGGAAGAAGAGAGTATAACTCACTTCCTCGGTCATTGTCCCACCCTAGCAGATCATAGAATGGGTCTGCTAGGTAGCTATTTTTTGTGTGACTTAGCGGAACTATCGGAGATCAATATCCGAAAGATAGATTCCTATATTCATGAGATAAACTGGTTCGGTTTATGAAACCAGAGTAGTTAGGTCGAAGTGTACTAATACGCTGACCGTTTTCTCTCGTTTCAGGTATCACAAAGGGATCAATATACTGGACCCAAGTGTGTCGCCAGTGAAAACATCGCGAGGACGACCTGCCTACCTAACCTAACCTAACCTACATAATTAAATATTCCATAAAACTACTTCTGCAGAAGTTGTCATGACGAAGGCGAGTTGGAGACGCTTGAACATTTCCTTTGTCACTGTTCCTCTCTCTATCGGAAATTAGGACTGCTACTTTGGGTAGTTTGACGCTGCACGGTTCAGTGGTTCTATACAAGATTGATATAAATAGGATAGAATCGTTGTGGAATCGTTGAATATGAACATATAATATTGGCCGGTTGGGTCGAGGAGAGTTCTGCTTTAGGCCGCCTCAACAACCTAACCTAGTCAATACAATCTGACATACGTTCAGTTATACAGTACCCATGATTTAAACCTGTATGAAATCTTATCATTAACAAAAAGTCAAGATCGTTTGCCATGAAAAATAGGGCCGAAGCATATTCTGGAAGTGGTTATAGTGGACTACTTGAGTTTCAATCGCTTATTCATCGATCGTGTTCAAGAGCTCAACCATTAGAAAATCAATATCCTTCTGCGAAATAGTTTCGCAGAAAAAAAGGGCGGTAAACTCAGGTAAAAGAGCGGTAAACTGAGGTAATATTGGATATTCAACAGGAATATCCGAATCTCTACTGATAGATAGACCTGCCATCAAATCTTTAACTCGAGTCTATACATCATCCAGACTTGTTCGCTTGTTCTTTTGACGAGATGACGAACCATTGGAACCTAGAACTTCTCTGGTTTCTGATACATTCAGACGTTACTCGCCTCCAATAAACGAAGCTGACAAAGTATTGTACTATCCTGTTGTAAATACTAAGTCAGCGAGAACCATGAGTGACTGATCAAATCAGATGGACATCCCTCTACACTTGCTCAACCTCTAGATATACTTTCCCCCTTAATGATGGTTATCATAGTTTGTTGTGGATTTGAAGAGTAAGGCTGCAACTGTTGGTAGCCATATTGACAGGGAGGTCATGATTAGGACGAGTTGAAGATTATTGAACATTTCCTTTATCACTGTTCCGCTCTTTCGGCTGTGAAGAGTGTTACTTTGGGTAGTTTGACGCTGCATGGAACAGAATTTCTATACAGGATTGATATAAATAAGATAGAATCGTTATTGGTGCCTCAGGTTGGTTTGTCTCCGTATTGAATATGAACATTTAATTTCCGACTAGAGGGTCGGGGAGCGATCTTCGTCAGGGTACCTGAACAACCTAACCTAGCTAATACGTTCAGTTCATACAGTTCAGTCATACAGTGTCCAGGAATTACACATGAAAAAAGAGAGAGTGTAGGAAGTTTGCCGTGAAAGACGAAGCCAAAGCATATTCTGCAATTGGTTATAGCGGACCACTTGAGTTCCGAATGCTTATTCATTGATCGTGCTCGACCGATCAAACATTGCAATATCAATATCCTTCTGCAAAACAGTTTCGTTGAAGAACAATCCACACAATCTTAGTTCATTATAGATCTATGTATATATGATCCCAATTAAGCTTAGTTTGAAAGTAAATTCTGAACTTTGATCATATTT
The DNA here is from genome assembly GCF_015586225.1 of Lucilia sericata. Taxonomy (NCBI): domain Eukaryota; kingdom Metazoa; phylum Arthropoda; class Insecta; order Diptera; family Calliphoridae; genus Lucilia; species Lucilia sericata. The sequence goes on along the minus strand of NW_023996184.1, from coordinate 3,369 downwards.
TATTTACAACTGAATCTTAGCTTCAATTGAAATGGTAGTAGAATACTTGTTTATTGAGGTTAATAGTCAAATCATAACTTCAATCGTAGATATAGTCCGATCGCTTAATCGTAGAACTTCAATGAAAAATATGCTAGTTCTTTTAATAGTCTTAGTGGGAGTCACATTTATAGTCAAATTAAGGCATTTTTAGGGGACCAATTAATATTATAATCTTGGTTTTAATGGAAGATCTATTAATAGACCACTGCAATCGTTCTGCATTTTGAGACTTTCTCATAATATAAATATAAAGCTTTGAAAGTTCCTAAATCTAAAATCAACGATCAATGATCATTTTCTAACTTGATGACAAACTAATCAAACATCTTAACCAAACGTAGGGTATCTATGCATTAAAAGTATAAAGAAATAAATAAATAAAAAATAAACGCGTCATTATTTCAAGTGGTACTTGGGGAATGACGGTTAATGTGAATTGTTGTTGATTTATACAAAAAGTAGAAAAAAACTCTTTTCACTACCTCCGTTACCACTTTTCATTAAACATTTCAAATATATAAAAGAAAAAAAAAAAAAAACAAGCAAATCAAATTGTAAATTTTTTAACAAGAGGCTTTTTGTGAATGAATGAAGATTTTTTTTTAAGTAACTGATTTGTAGCAAATAAGAAGAAAGAAAATAAGGATATTAAAATCCTTATAATAGCAGACGAACGAAAAAAAAAGGGTGGAATGGTAACACTTTAATATTAAGTATTTTATTCCTGTTACCGTTTTTTTTCAAAAAAAGGAGGAAGGACTCTTTTTCTTTAATATTATCAGAAAAGGTATGAAAACCATTATGCGATTTTTCTCTTTGATATTATGTAACCAACCATAAAAGGTTTCACATTTCACAATATAAGAGGTTTTAAAATAATTGTTTGTTACAAAAGATGATTTGTTGCTGACATGTAATTATTATGAGAACGTAGTAGTATTACTATTCTTAAGATTTTCCTTCTTTCCGCAGTTAATTTTTAGATTCTGTTAACTGTTAAGTTTCCTTAAACAATTGTTATAATTTTAACCAATACTTAAAGTGTTTCCAATTCCTCTATTAAACAATAAATATTTCTTTAAAATTACTGACACAAAGATTTTGTAAAATTTCCCCCCTCCCAAAAACACACTCCACTAATGACTTAAATATGTTATTATCTACCTACAACCAACATTTTCATGCTGTTCCAATATCTTTATGGTCTTAAATGACATGTGATAAAAATAATTCATACCAATATCCAATACTATTTTATAATAAACTAGCTTTACCCAGTGTGCTTTGCTACCCTAAAAGCAGTATAAATAAAAAACGCACTTAACGATTTTGAAGACTCTAACTGCAATAGTTCTCTAGATTTACAATATGTTACATATTAGAGATGCCAAGCAAATTACTGAAAGTTCGCCAATTTCTATCTATCTATGAAAATTTGAATAATATAATAGTTTCCAAGATATACGAAATCTTTTATTTAGTTCATTTATGTAGTGCCAAGCCCCCAATTGAAAGCTCGCCCGCTATTCTCTAAATGTTCACATGAATGTCAGAGTTTTTTATGTAAAATTTTAAGATTCTAGCTCTAGTAGTTCCAGTTATACAATTTTTCTATTTCATTCATGTGGGGGCTTCAAGCTCCCCAGATGAAAGTCCGATCTTTTTCCCCCAAAATGTTCAGTTGAATATTAAAGTAATTTATGCAAAATTTGAAGAATCTAGTTCTATTAGTTTCCCAGATAATGAACTTTTGTATTTAATTAATATGGGAAGTGCCAAGTCCCCCATTTATAGTCCGCCAATTATTCCCTAAATGTTCACATTAATGTCAAAGTACTTCATGTAATATTTAAAGATTCTACATCTAATAGTTTCTCAGATATAGGAATTTTTCTATTTAATTCATATGGGGGCTCCAAGCCCCCCCAGATGAAGTCCGATCTTTTTCATCCAAAATGTTCAGACGAATATTTAAGTACTTAGTGCAAAAGTTGACGAATTTTTGCATAAAAGCCCGCCCTTTTTTCCTCCAAAATGTTTAGATGAATATTAAAGTAATTTGTGCAAAATTTGAAGAATCTAGTTCTATTAGTTACCCAAATAAACGAAATTTTGTATTTAATTAATATGGGAGGTACCAAGTCCCCCATTGAAAGTCCGCCCGTTATACTCTAATTGTTCAGATGAATGTCAAAGTTCTTCAAGTAAAATTTGAAGATTCTAGCTCTAATAGTTTCTCAGATATACGAATTTTTCTATTTAATTCATATGGGGGCTCCAAGCCCCCCCAGATGGAAGTCCGATATTTTCATCCAAAATGTTCAGACGAATATTTAAGTACTTAGTGCAAAAGTTGACGAATTTTGCATTTAATTAATATGGGAGGTGCCGCTCCCCTCATGGGTAGTCCGCCAATTTATTTCCCAAAATGTTAACATGGGATTAAAGTTATTTGTGCAAAATTTTAAGATTCTAACTGTAATTATTTCTAAGATAAACGAATTTTTTTTTAATGTATATGGGGGTGCCACGCCCCCTAATGCAAGTCCGCCTACTTTTTGTCCTAAATAATCATATTTACACTAAAGTGGCTCCGACAAAATTTGAGGACTCTAACTGTTATATTATCTCAAATATACGGATTTAATATTTTATAATATGGGCGTGGCACCTCGCCCACTTGAAATTTCAAAATAAAAAGTAGCCTATTACCTATTCCAGACATACAGGAATACGCTGTGAAAATTTCAAGAAAATCGGTTCAGCGGTTTGTAGTCTATAACGTTCAAAAACAAACAAACACACATTCATTTTTATATATATAGATGTATTCTTAATTAAAATACATTGTATACAAATAAATTAAAACGCCACAAACAGAAAAAAAAAACTAAACAGATCTCTCCTTAATACATTTTCTACCTCATCACACACACAAACATCACATTAATTTCATTAATTATCACCGCACTAAATACTCAATATCTGAAAGTGTCACATAAAATTGATTTGTATACCAAAAGGCAAAAACAACATTGAAAAGATCGAAACAACCAAGAGTCACACACATGTCATGCACACACTTGGTTCTAAATTGGTATCAGTTCTCTTTCGATTTATTTTATTTTTTTTTTTTTGTGTGTAAAAAAAGAGGAAAAAATCCCGCAAAAGTAATCAGTAGTGAAGTAAATTACTGTCAAGTTTCTGTAGGTGATTTGTATAAACAATGTGTAAGCATTACTTGTTCACTTTTTGTTGTTGTGTTCTGCTGGAATTGTTGTTTTATAAAAAGCAAACATTATCATTCAGTTTCAGGGGAAGAAAAAA
>NW_023996183.1:55000-56203 GCF_015586225.1 Lucilia sericata | reverse complement strand
CTGAACTAGAACTGAACTAGAACTGAACTAGAATGAACTAGAACTGAACTAGAACTGAACTAGAACTGAACTAGAACTGAACTAGAACTGAACTAGAACTGAACTAGAACTGAACTAGAACTGAACTAGAACTGAACTAGAACTGAACTAGAACTGAACTAGAACTGAACTAGAACTGAACTAGAACTGAACTAGAAACTGAACTAGAACTGAACTAGAACTGAACTAGAACTGAACTAGAACTGAACTAGAACTGAACTAGAACTGAACTAGAACTGAACTAGAACTGAACTAGAACTGAACTAGAACTGAACTAGAACTGAACTAGAACTGAACTAGAACTGAACTAGAACTGAACTAGAACTGAACTAGAACTGAACTAGAAACTGAACTAGAACTGAACTAGAACTGAACTAGAACTGAACTAGAATGAACTAGAACTGACTAGAACTGAACTAAACTGAACTAGAACTGAACTAGAACTGAACTAGAACTGAACTAGAACTGAACTAGAACTGAACTAGAACTGAACTAGAACTGAACTAGAACTGAACTAGAACTGAACTAGAACTGAACTAGAACTGAACTAGAACTGAACTAGAACTGAACTAGAACTGAACTAGAACTGAACTAAACTGAACTAGAACTGAACTAGAAACTGAACTAGAACTGAACTAGAACTGAACTAAACTGAACTAGAACTGAACTAGAACTGAACTAGAACTGAACTAGAATGATAGAAAATGAACTAGAACTGAACTAGAACTGACTCGAACTGAAACTAGAATGGAACTAGAACTGAACCTAAAACTGTGTGAACTAGAACTGACCTAAAACTGAACTAGAAAATGAACTAGAACTGAACTAGAAAATGAAAACTAGAACCGACTAGAATTGAACTAGAACTTGAACTAGAATTGAAAGTAGAAACTGAACTAGATCTGTAGCACTGTTTTTTTTTTTTTTTTGAAAAAGGTCCGTGTCACATTCTTAAGCTGAAATTACTCAACTATAGTACAACCAAATCCAAAATTTGTATTTTCATTAATAAAATAAGTTGTGACAAAAAAAATTAAAAATTTATAAACAACCAATTTCATGTTTAGTCATAATTTGTTAAAAAATGACTAACGTTTTTACTTCTTTCTCCCCTATTAAAGTTATTTTCTCTGTTTTTAATTCTGAACTAACACACAGCAAAAA
>NW_023996183.1:0-50000 GCF_015586225.1 Lucilia sericata | reverse complement strand
AAAAAGTACCAGCTGAAGAACGAAAAAGTACCAAAAATACTTTCGTACAGATTTTCATTCACTCAGGACTTTGATTGTTTAATTTTACGTTTCTAGGTTCAATTATATAGAAAATCTTAAACGTATCTTTTGAAAAGCGAAAAAGTACCAAGAAGTCCCCTCTTATAGGTTATCATTCGGGTTCTAGATGCTTTTATACCCTACACCATTTTAGTAGAGAGGGTTTGTGCTGATGCCCACCTTAAAGTATACCAATACCAGGTCGCAATTTTGAAGATGATTCAATGAAATTTTGTACATGATCTTCTATTGTTCCAGGGACGAAGGCTATTGAAAATGGTTAAAATCGGTCCATTATTTCACCTAGTCCCCATACAACTAAACCTCCCGAAAGTATCTTTTGAAGAGCGAAAAAGTACCAAGAAGTCCCCTCTTATAGGTTCTCATTAACTCCGGGCTCTAGATGCTTTTATAACGTACACCACTTTAGTGGGGAGGGTATATTGGGTTTGTGCTGATGCCCACCTTAAAGTATACAAATCGACTCAGAATCATTTTCCGAGTCGATTTAGCTATGTCCTTCCATCTGTTCGTCCCTGATCGATACGTGATCTTCTATTGTCCCAGGGACAAAGCCTATTGAAAATGTTTAAGATCGGTCCATTTAATCACCTAGCCCCCATACAACTGAACCCCCAAATAGAGATTGTAAACCTTGTAATCAAATTACAGGTCGTAATTTTGAAGATGATTCAATGAAATTTTGTACATGATATTCTCTTATTACAGGGACGAAATCGGTCCATTATTTCACCTAGTCCCCATACATCTGAACCTCCCTAGTAGGGCTGGTGAAACTTGTAATCAAATTACAGGTCGTAATTTTGAGGATAATTCAATGAAATATTGTACATCATCTTCTCTTATTCCAGGGACGAACCCTATTAAAAATGGGTAAAATTTGTCCATTATTCACCTAGTCCCGAATAGGGCTTTTGAGCTCATAATTATGTTTAGTATACCTACTCGTATCTCGACAAAAAGCGGTTCAACTAAGTTTTATACTTGCGTTGATGAGACTACCGAATTTTTTATTGATCGGGCCTTATCACTTGATCCTAGCCCTCACACAAAGTTTACTTCAAAAAATGAGTTAAAAAAGCTAATGTCGCGATGAAATTCAGGATAAATATATTTTATGTAAAAGAGGATTCCTCACATTATATTCTCTTAACTGATGTGTAGGGTATTATATGATAGGCCACGCCCGACTTGTTAATTTTTGTCAAAGCATGCACAAAACTGCCCATATTTGAATGAAATTTTCAGATATTGCCTTCTAAAGTTGATTTCAACGTATACACAGACGGATAGGGCTAAATCGACCCCGATATCTGTAAGGACTCGGAATATACAGTTTATAGGGTCGCAAAATTGTATAATAGAAATTAGAAAGGGTGAAAGGTATAAAAATTACATAAATATTGGATTTGCAAAGAATTTTGTAAAAAAAATTTAAAGTTTCTTAAAGCACTGTAAAATGTGGTTTTGTAGTTTGACGTTTAAATTGTAATTATGCGCTAGTTTCATTAAAAAGTGTTTTTCCCCACACATGATATTTAAAAACGGAAATGAAAAATTTAACATTCTCTTGTGTGTAAAAAAAGTTAAAGTGTTAAAATGTTAAATATGTTTAAAACTCATAACTGAATAAAAAACTAGAAGAAAAAAAAAGAAAATTGAAATTTAATTGAAAAAAACAGCAACATACCATGCAACCAACATGCTAAACACTTCACCAACATCATCACTACTACCACAACTACCAATACCAAAAACAACTTGATAAAAATTGAAAAAAAAAAACTTAATACAACGACAATTTTCCAAAAGGAGTCGTCTAGTTGGTAAATTGCAATTATTAATGTTTTATAGAAATTTTACAATCCAACAACCAAACAACCAACTAAAGAACCCATCCATCTATATATCTACATCCGTCTATAACTTCTATACATTCACCAGTCAGTCAACAAACTTCTAACAACCAAACATATTGTAACTCTCCTCAGCTCAACGTAACTTACAACTCTCTATCACCAACAACTACCAACCAACAACTACAACAGCAAAATTATTTAAATTCTAACGGAATTTTATTAATATTTTTCATGTGTATTTGTGTGCGTATGTAACTGTGTGTTAGTGTGAAAATTTTAATACGAGAGCTTTTTTCCCAATTTTATTAAAAACAAATTAAAAAAAAAAAAGACTAGAGAAGAGGAAAAATAAATAGTCAAGGATTAAATCAAATCAAAAAATTTTCTCGTTCATATTAAAAATTTGTCAACTGTTAATATTTTTTCCACTTCTCCTTCTGGTTTTTTTTATAAATTGAAATCATAAGAAAATTGCAAAAAATATAAAAATTGTGCTACAAACGCCACCTACAACATAACTGAATAAACGGAATAAGCCATAATTGATTTTAAATTAGAATTTGCTTATTTTTTTTATTAACTTTTGCTCTCTCCTCTTTATCATCTTACACTTTTTGTCTATGTATTTCTAATATTAAATTAAATCCTTGTTTTTTTATAAATGTCTGTGTTTCATAATTTGTTGTGTTTTGTCTCGTGTAAAATATTTAATACATTAAATATGTTTTACTATAAAATTAGTTTATATGTAAAAAAAAAAAATATTTATAAAAACGTTATAAATAAAATTGAAAAATTGTAAATGTGCATGTTTTTTGAAGATATTTTATGAAAAAACTAAAACGAAAAGTATAAAATAAAACGATATTGTTTAAAAGTTTTGAAAAGCAAAAAATTGGAAAATATTCTCATCAAAATAATATGGCAAATTCTTCATTCCTTCATTCTCTTGTTTCAATCGATCACAATAATTCATTCACAATAATTGATTTTATTTTCGTATCTGATGTGAATTGTTTAAAGCTAAAATTCTGCTCCAGATGAATTATGTTCTTGATAAGATATTGGTTAGGTAGCAGATTATTCCAGTGCTGTCGTAATTGGGTCCTTTGTGATACCTGAAAAAAGAGATACGGTCAGCGTATTAGTACTTTTCGACTTAATTACTCTGTATTCGTAACCAGGTTGTTGCACAAATGAAGGAATCTATCTTGCGGACATTAACCTCTGATAGATGCCTAAAGTCGTGCAGAAAATTGATACCTAGCAGATCTAATCTATTATCAGCTAGTCCTGGGCAATTACAGTTCATGCCGAAGTCATTACTCGGTAAGTTTAGTCTTCTAGAAGGGATCGTGAAAGGCCAGACATGTTCCGTAGATTTCCTCTTGAAACGTCAGAAGTCAGAATCTTAGTAGATTAAACAACGTCCACATGATCTTCGTTTATCTGCACGTGGCCTCAGTTGACCCTTTGCATTGCGCTTACTTTATGACGAATCGAGCGTTTATACCGACAGTGGTATACCGACGAAAGGGTCTACAGTGAGGAACCCACGTTGACAAGAGAGTCTAGGTATCTGTAGATGACCTGGAATCCAATACAGTCCTATTGTGGAATGTTTCTCCATCTTATTTAGGGATGTCCGGCATTCTAGGACCTAGAGTAATGTTGTATAAACCATCACTTGATGACCTTAGGCTTTAATTCTAGGACCAAGTTTGATGTTATGTAAACCATCACATAAAGCCCATAGGGCTGACTGGCTATCGGTAAAACCTGAACCAATTGGCAGTCCGTTTTATTTCCGATAGTTCAAGAAAAATATAGGCTAAGGAATGAAGGAAAAAAATGTTCATATTCCATATAAAGTTTTACTCTCAGTTAGACTTATCAATTTCGGACAATAGAGCGTTGTGGTCTTTTCAAATTTCACCAGATTTTATTGGTCAATATTGTCCAAATTCTCGAGATTACTTTCAAAAGGAAATAATCTAAGCATACATGTAAATAATGAGAAGAGTGAAATGGAAACTGGTTTGCCTAAAAAGAAAAAAAAATATATATAGATAGATAGATAGATAGATAGATATATAGATAGATAGATAGATAGATAGATAGATAGATAGATAGCTAGATAGATAGATAGATAGATAGATAGATAGATAGATAGATAGATAGATAGATAGATAGATAGATAGATAGATAGATAGATAGATAGATAGATAGATAGATAGATAGATAGATAGAGAGATAGATAGATAGATAGATAGATAGATAGATAGATAGATAGATAGATAGATAGATAGATAGATAGATAGATAGATAGATAGATAGATAGATAGATAGATAGATAGATAGATAGATAGATAGATAGATAGATAGATAGATAGATAGATAGATAGATAGATATATAGATAGATAGATAGATAGATAGATAGATAGATAGATAGATAGATAGATAGATAGATAGATAGATAGATAGATAGATAGATAGATAGATAGATAGATAGATAGATAGATAGATATATATATATTATATATATATATATAGATAGATAGATAGATAGATAGATAGATAGATAGATAGATAGATAGATAGATAGATAGATAGATAGATAGATAGATAGATAGATAGATAGATAGATAGATAGATAGATATGATAGATAGATAGATAGATAGATAGATAGATAAGATAGATAGATAGATAGATAGATAGATAGATAGATAGATAGATAGATAGATAGATAGATAGATAGATAGATAGGATAGATAGATAGATAGATAGATAGATAGATAGATAGATAGATAAATAGACATATATATAAATGGAAAACAGTGCGAGGATCTGACAAGAAGAGTGAAAGAGAATTTAGACGTACCTATACGTCGTTATTACAAAAGCGAATAAAAATACGCCGACGATTTTGCAAATTTCAACGGTCAAATTCAATGTCAAATTAACGACTTATATGGGTACCGTAAGCCAGAAACAAATTAACTGATTCTATCTCTGAGAGGAAATAAGAAGTGTGAGGTCCTGAAATTGAAGAATGAAAGAGAAGTTAGCTTCTATGTTTTGTTACGTGACGTAACGACAATCTCACGGTTAAATTAACGACTTGCATAGGTTTCCGTAAGCCAAGAACAAATCAGTTGATTCGTCAGGGAACGGAAACTGTGTTATAGTGACAGTGATAACTAATATCAGATCATCTAACTGCGATCTATGAAGAACAATAAGATACACCATTTTGCATGTGGAAAATCTGAAAACAAAATCACATAGTTCTAGTGATTGAATACTCATATAATTGATCTATATCTGTTTAAGCCAGCATGACTCTAGCTACAGGTTTTCAACAAGGAAAATTTATCCAACAATCTGTTTTAACAAACTTCATCATATTTTAACAATGCTTTCAAACATTAGCTATTTTTAAATGCTATTTTATTCATACAATTAATAGACATCAAACTCTAGCAATATCGTTTTAATGTTTTTTCTAAATAAGTTAATTTTAATATAATATAAGTTCCAACTGTTTGTTAAACGCCCAGTGTAACACATATGTAATGCTGCTTATATACCAAAAAAAAATCTTTTTTTAAACACAAAATTTACCTTAAATTTTTTTGTCGCTTGTAACTGATTTTTCTTAATCCAAAAAATAAACTATTTTTCATGGTCCTAGTAAACAAATTATAATGCTTTTTTTCAAAATAAATTATATAGACACCTCCACCGTTGCATATTTGTAACGCTGGGCGGAAGCGGGTTAATATACCAACTACATTTATGTATAATATATATAACCATTGTTTGTATTTATTTTAAAATTTATATATTTTTATTTTATTATATTTATGTAAGTGTTAAACAGAAAAAAAACTTTAGCATTGAAATGGAAAAAATATATATTTTAAGTTAAAGGTGGTAATTCTTTTGATGTTATATCTATTCCCTTAGGGTCCTTGATAAACCAGAAAATTTTTTCATTTTCATTTATTTTTATATTAATCTGACATTTTTGACGTTCTTAAGATGACAGTTTTTGTTTCAATAAAGTATCTATCTTTTGGAATTTACTTATATATACTACCCTTGTAAACCCTTGTAAATGTTGTATGACAAGTATTACAAGTCCACAACAATAAAATATATAAAATTGTTGTATAGTATACTTGAGCAAATTTGCTAGACTAAAATCCATTACCAAATACCCTTTGCAAATTTGCAAATGTTGTATAAAACGCATAAAAGAGCCATTTACAATACCGTTATACGTTAAGTTAATTAAATACTATATAAAAAACTGTTTCTTTACTATATTTGCAAGACTAAAATCCATTACATACTACCCTTGCAAATATTGTAAGTCAAGAAAAATTACGCGTTTTTAAACTCTTTAGCAACAAAATATTTAGAATTGTAATTTAATTCTGTTAAGCAGATTTGCAATCTTTCATATTACTCTTGCAAATGTTGTATAAAACACATAAATGTGTCATTTACAGTTCTACTTTAACTTAATAAAACTTTTATTTACCTTACTTTAGCAATATTGCAAGACTAACATCCATTACAAACTGCCCTTGTAAATATTGCAAGATGGTCAAAAAAGCTTTGTTTATAAATTTATAAAAAAAATCTAATTTACTTAAGCAAATTATTGAGCAAATTTGCAGGACCAAAAATTACCCTTGCAAATGTAGCAAATATTGGAAGAAAAGCAAAAACGCTCGGTTTACAATTCCACTAGAACTAAATATGTAAACGTTTTATTTGTTATACTTGAGCAAATTTGCAAGACTGAAATATTTCACTACAAGCCCTTGCAAATGTGGAAAATCAAGAATGCCATGTTTACAACTACAAGATATAAGTCTACAAATTACTTTAGTTTGGCAAATTAGCAATACTATAAACATTTACATAATACCCTTGCAAATCTTGCAAATGCTGTAAAAAAAGTAAAACAATGTGCAGTTTACAATTTTACTATGACCAAACTTGTAAATTTGCACAAAATTTTACTAGACTTTTTTTAAACAAATTTACAAGACTAAAATTCATGGTAAATTACACTTGCAAATGTTGTAATTCACACAAAAATGAACTTTTAGCAATTTTACAACAGTAATTTACCGTACTTAAGCAAATGTACACAAATCTTTTATATACTACTCTTGTAAATGTTGTAAGAATAGAAAACTAAAGCATAGTTTACAATTCCATTATAACTTCATATATAAAACATTAATTTACTTTACTTGTGCAAATTTACAAGATAAAAAGAGTAATTTTCTCTTGCAAAACTTGCAAATAATGTAAGTCAAGTAAAAACTATACTATTTACAGTTCCGTAATATAAAAGTATACGAAACAGTAGTTAACTTTACTTAAATAAATTTCTAATACTAAAACCTTTTGAAATCTGCTCTAGTAAATGTACAAGTAAAGCCGTATACACCTATCATAGCAAACTACACTTGCAAACCTTGTAATTGTTGTAAGTCTAGCTAAAAATAGCTGTTTTTAATTTCACAATAACAAAATGTATAAAACTGTAATTTTCTTCACCTGATTGCAAATTTTCAGAATTAAAATTCTTTATTTACTACCCTTGCAAAGCTTGCAAATGTTGTAATACAAGAAAAAAATTATGTTTTTCATAATTATATAATAAAAAAAAATATATAAAATTGTATATTACTTCCTGTGAGCAAATTTACAAGACTAAAATCTATTGCAAATAGGTCTTGTAAATAAGCTTAATGTGTGTTTTGAGCAAAATTTACAATTTTTCTATTTTACTTTCAAATAAATTATGCTTTTTCTAACTTCTAATACGAACTAAGAGTAAATAGTTGCAAAATAGTTGCTAGTCTTGCAAATATACTAGGAAATTTTCGCGCTAAAACTTGTTACATGCTATTGGCGTAGAAATCTATTCATATCTTAGGTTCTAGCTAAATTTTTGCAATATTTTAGAATATAACTGAGAACAAATCTACAAACTTTATTATTTACTTTTTCAAAATGTTCTCAGCTTCCGTAGAATATAAAGACTGCAATCTTTAAAATATCTTTGGAAAACACAGTACTATAGTAAAATTATCAATAGTGGCTTTGATCAAACAATCTGAATATAATAGAAAGATCGGCTATTGACCTTGTTTTTATCTCCTGCTTAAAAAAAAAAAAACATTTTATTTACCACCTTTAATTTAAAATAAAACCTCTATCATTCAATGCTAATTCTTTTTATTTTTAATTTAAAATCGGTTTAAACCCGATTTCCCTATATTGTTGAAAAGCAAATTCTAATTTAAATTATAAAAAAAAGACATAAATTATATTAAAACAAAAAAACTTCATCTCTACTCTTAATCTCTGTAGCGGATTAACTGGCAACAAACAGCAGCTATCGCCAAATCATCCCTGTCCACCACAACAACAACTAGAAGGTGGTGCCGGGGCCCATAGTCCCTCATCGCCCATACCACCGCATGCTGGTGCAGCTGGTGGTGGTGGCAATTCGCCTTATAATGGTTCACAAGCTGGTGGTAGTAGCGGTGGTGTTTCACCTAATTCAAATGCTGGCATTTCACCGAACAAATATAGACGCAGTATATCTTTTCCCGCCAAAGGGGGAACTTCACCCACACCCGGCTATACCCTGGACATAAATGCTGCCCAGGCTGTAGGCGTACCCACACTGTCGATTGGTAATGGCAGCATAAGTGCTGGCGCTACAGGTGGTGGTGATGCACCGCCGTTTTTGGGTGCTGGCCCTTATATGCCCAACGGTTTGGATATGCGTCCCTTAGATCATTGCCTAAACGATATTATGCGCATGGGCATGGGTGCTGTAGGACCAGGTGGTGATAATAATGTTACAGCCGCCGCCATAATGGCAGAACGTATGCGCAACCAAAAAATGAGTGAACATCATTTGGGTGAAGTGGATGCTGTAGCAATTGCAGCAGGTAATGGTGCCACAGCATATTTAGATCCAAATATGAAACTAAATTCACCTTCACGTTCTTCACCGCATTCACAAGGTTCCGATCATACGGCACGCTTCTCACGCAAGGTCTTTGTGGGTGGTTTACCACCGGATATTGATGAAGATGAAATCACTAGTTCTTTCAGACGCTTTGGTCCTTTGGTGGTGGACTGGCCACACAAAGCCGAATCAAAATCATATTTTCCACCCAAAGGTTATGCTTTTCTACTCTTCCAGGATGAAAACAGTGTACAGCAATTGATAGATTCTTGCATTACGGACGATGATAAACTATATTTGTGTGTTTCATCGCCCACCATTAAAGACAAGCCGGTACAGATACGTCCCTGGCGTTTGGCCGATGCCGACTATGTACTGGATGCCACCATGTCTTTGGATCCGCGTAAAACTGTTTTCGTGGGTGGTGTGCCAAGACCCTTAAAGGCCTTCGAATTGGCCATGATTATGGATCGTTTATATGGTGGTGTCTGCTATGCGGGCATTGATACAGATCCCGAATTAAAATATCCCAAAGGTGCTGGTCGTGTGGCTTTCTCCAATCAACAGAGTTATATAGCGGCCATCTCGGCACGTTTTGTACAATTGCAACACGGTGACATAGACAAACGGGTTGAGGTGAAACCCTATGTCTTAGATGATCAAATGTGCGATGAATGCGAGGGACAAAGATGTGGCAGTAAATTTGCTCCCTTCTTTTGTGCTAATGTCACTTGTTTGCAATACTATTGTGAACACTGCTGGTCGGTAATACACTCACGTCAAGGACGTGAATATCACAAACCATTAGTCAAGGAGGGCGCTGATCGGCCACGTGCAGTGCCTTTTCGTTGGTGTTAACGGCGGCGTTGGTAGGTTGTTAAGACCTCAACGTAAACACAAATTTGCAACGGCAAACATGCAATACAAATAGAAAAGAAAAAATTATTAAACGTAACGATAAAGCTTTCAATTTTTTAATAACAATTTTTTTAAATTTTCTCTACTACCTTTTTCCCCTGTTAAACAAAACTCCTCCTTTATTGTTCGTTTAAAACTCCTGTTGTTTGTTTTTTATTATAATTTTTTTGTATTGTTTTTTTACAATAATTGTAGTTTTTAGTAGTTACTCTTTTTTTTACTTTTTTACACTAAATATTAAATCTAAACCATGTTAATTAATGTTCTTTGATTTTGTAAAGAACTACAAGAACTTTTTTACACTTAATAACTTTTTAAATGAAAATTTACTTAGACAAACAGTTAACTTTTGAAATAGAAAAAATTTCAATAAATAGCTTAAACTATTGGTAGTCAATCAAGTAAATAATATTTATAAATTATATAAATATTTTACAAAAAAAAAACTTCTCTTTCCTGCTTTTAAAACTCAATAATTAGTTATTTTACTACTTTTTATTAAAGAAATAAAAAAATTCTTCTTTTTAAATAGAAACAAATCTCTTGCAATAGAACTCTTAATAATTATAAATAAATCAAAAATATTGTTTTATTTAAAAAATTACCTAAATTTTATGTTTTAACTATTCTCTTCAAAGCAGCTTTAAAAGAAATGTTTTAGTTTTTAAGTTTGTTTTTTAATACTTTTTAATTTTTCTTAAAATAGTTTAAATTTTGTAACTAATTCTTTTACATTTAAACCTTTTTTACTTTTTTTATTAATATTTCTACTTTTTTTATTGTGTTTTTTAACTTTTTTTATGAAATTTTTCTACTTTTTTATTGATTGTTTATTAGTTTACATGTTTCTGTTATTGTTTAAATTTTTTATATTATTTTTACACATTTTTGAATCTGTTTTTATACTATTTTTTTAATTTTTTTATTAACTGTGCAGTATTTTTTCTTGTACTTTGTGTTATTTTTATTTAGTTTTAGTACTATTTTGTTTCTGTCTGTTAGTCCTCGCAATTTTTTTTGTTATACAAATAACTTTAAAGGTATATTCTTTAGAAAACAATTTCTATACAAAAATGACAGGTTTTTCAACACAAAACTGGTAGACAGACAAATTTTAACAATTAAGACCAGACTATTGAATGATCTGTAGTCAAGACTTAAAACTGATCTGTAGTCAAGACTATAGACTATAGTCAAAACTATAGACAGATCTATAGTCAAGCTAGATAGTCAAGACTATAGACAGATCTATAGTCAATGCTATAGCAATCTATAGTCAAGACTATAGACAGATCAGAGTCAAGGCTATAGACGATCTATAGTCAAGGACTATAGCAGTCCATAGTCAATACTATAGACCGATATATAGTCAAGACTATAGACTAATCTATAGTAAATTCTATACTGATCGAGTTAAGACGAGACAGACTATAGTCAACTATTAACAATCTTTAGTCAAGACTATAGATTCTGACTATATTCGAGACTTATACAAATATATAGCCAAAATTATGGCAGATCTATTGCCAAGACGATAGACAATATATAATCAAGACTATAGACTGATCTTAGTCAAGACTATAGCAGATCTATATCAATACTATAGACTTGTCAAGACTAACAGACAGGTCAATAGTCAAGACTATGAGAACTGATCTTAGTCAAGACTATAGAACTGATCTTATAGTCAAGACTATAGACTATCTATAGTCAAGACTATAGACTGATCTATAGTCAAGACTATAGACTGATCTATAGTCAAGACTATAGACTGATCTATAGTCAAGACTATAGACTGATCCTATAGTCAAGACTATAGATCTATGGTCAAGAATATTGGAAAAAAACGATTTTTTTGAGATTTTCTCAAGAATTTTAAATTCGAATATAAATAATATGCTAATTCGAAATTGTTACAAATTTTTAAAATATGTATGGTAAAAATGTTTGAAATTATGTTCGAATTTTCGAACATGCACAAAAATGTTTAAAATTTGTAATATTTGTTAATTTAATGAATAAGACCTATTTTAGAATTTTTTCTCAAAAAATTTTCGAAATTATAAGAAATTTCATTATTTTTACCAAGTTTTCTATTAAAAATTCAATGTTCGAAATTTCAAATTTCGAAATTGTTAAAAATTTATAAAATATTCTTAATTTTCATTATTTATAACGAAGTAAGTTATTTTGTAGTAAAAATTTCGATAAAAAAAATTCAATGTTCGAATTTTCGAAATTCTTGAAAAACTTAAAAATTTGTCTAATTTTCACAACTTGCAATCGAAATAAAGTATTTTGATATAAAAATTCAATGTTCGAAATTATGTTCGAATTTTCGAAAATCAAGAAAAATTTTTATATTCGTTAAAAACAAGCTTTAAAGCGTTTGTTGTTGGATTTTCGTGATTTATAATGAAAATAAAGTATTTTCGATTGAAAAATTTAATATTCAAATTTTCGAAATTTTTGAAATATGTCAAAATTTTGTTATTTATCACAAATTTACTAGCGAAATAAAGAATTTTCATATAAAAATTTAATGTTCGAAATTATGTTCGATTTTTACAAAGGAAATAAAGTATTTTGAAATAAAAATTCAATGTTCAAATTTTCGAAAATCTTGAAAAATGTCAAAATTTTTTTATTTTCAAAATTTACAAGCGAAATAAAGAATTTTCATATAAAAATTTAATGTTCGAAATAATATTCGAATTTTCGAAAATCTTGAAGAAAGTACTAAATCTGGTTGTTTTCGGAAATTGAAAACTAATAAAGTATTTCGATGTTCGAATTTTCGAAAATCTTGAAAAAAAGTACTAAATCTGGGTATTTTCGGAAATTACACACTAATAAATTATTTTCGGAATTTACAAATGAAACAAAGTATTTTTTAAAAGAAATTCTATGTTCGAAATTATGTTCGAATTTTCGAAAATCTTACAAAAACTTCTAACTGGTTAATTTCAGAAATTACAAACGAATAAAGTATTTTCGAGACTTACAAACAAAAAAAATTATTTTCGAATAAAAATTCAATGTTCGAAGTTATGTCGAATTTTCGAAATTATGTTCGAATTTTCGAAAACTTAAAAAAACTGTAAAAAAATTTGAATTTTTGCTGAAAAATAACTAATATTCATATTCGAACACTAAAAACTGTCTTTAGCCTTTTTTAAAGAATATACCTTTTTTTATCCTAATAGTCATATAAAATATTTAAATTTTCTTACCAAATATTTAAGATACCTTGCACTATTTTATTTAGTTTTGTTTAGAAATGTTCCTAATTCGAAAAAAAAAATATTTTATATAAAATATAAAAATTGTGTTAAATTTTTAATTTATATAATAATTTAATTTTGTTTATGTGTTGGCAATTTAATAGATTTCTTTGCATGCTTATCAATAGCAATGGTCCATTATAAGTATTTCAATATATTTCTAAACTTCTGGTTATGGCAGCTAGTCTGTAGCTAGTTTCTCAAATATGTACTATAAAGTATTATATTCGAATCTTCTATATTTTTAAATTAATAACAGATTAGTTTTGAATTCAATTGGAAAGAAATATTATCTGTTGTCTGGCAACAGTATATTTTAAAAAGGCTTTATATAACTTTTATAATGGACCTTATATTTAATATATTGAATCTATACAAGTTTTATTATTTTAGAATATTTTTCAAAAAGTATTTTTGTTTAGAAAAAAAAAATTTTTTTGCCCCCTAATAACAAACTTAAATGTGCAATAATTTATTAATTTTATAATAATTTTGTTTGTTTTTTTTTTTAATTTTGTTAAATATTTTAAGTTTGTTGTCTTTGTTTTAAAACTAAAAGATTTTGTTTAATGCATTTGTTTTTTTTATTTGAAATAATTGTTTTAAAAACTACTTTGTGTTCAGTATTAGTTTATTTTGTTTTTCTTTAACCCTCTCTCCTGGTTTTTTGTTAAAATATTAATTTCTTGTTAAAACTGTTTTTTATTTAATTTTTATTAATAATAAATGAAAAAAAATTGTAATTTAGCTTTTAAAATTTTTTTATAAAATTTTTTTGTAAACACTTTTATGATACAATAAAAAATAAAAGAAAATTTTAAAACAAAAAAAAAAATATGTGCAATATTAACTAATTATAACAAAAATTAAAAGCAAAAATATTTAAAGCTTCAACTTTAATAAAAAATAAAAACATTATTATAAAAAAAAACTTTAAGAAAAAAATAAAACTTTTTCCAACTTAAACTGAAATAATAAAAAAATAATTAAATAATAATTATATAAAAAAAGTAGCTAAAAAATTCAAATATAAAATATAAAAATTAAAAAAAAAAACTAATTTAGTAAATTTAACAGTTTTTTAAATTAATTTTTTTATATTTAATAAAAATCACAAAAATGAAAAAAAAATATGTAAATAAAAAAATATTAAACTTATCATGAAATTAATAATAATAAAAAAAGAAAATATTAGCAAAGACATTTTTGAAACTTTTTAGACTTCTTTATATAAACAAACAAATAAAAAATATATAATAATAGTAAAATGTTTTTTTTTAAGTTAAACAAACAAATTGCTTCAAACACAAAAATTGGCAATAAATTTATAAAAAAAAATTATATTTTAAACAAAAAAAAAAAAAATCATAATTATTAATAAAAAAAAACTTATAAAAGATTAGTAAAATTTTTCTAGAATTTTTATTAAATAAAATATAAAAATTTAGTCAATATCTTAAAATAATAACTTGCAAAAAAAAAAAAAAACTTAAACTATAGTGTGTTTAAAAACCCAAAAACAAGTATTAGTAAAAAATAAAAAAAAAATTAAAAAGACCTTTTTTTGTTTACAGTATTTTTGTAATACATATCGTTTAAAACATTTATACCAAAAAGGTCTTTTTTTATAATTACAAAAACAAAAAAATATATATATATTTTTTTAAAAAAATAAAATCTCTCAAAACTTAAAAAACAAATTTTAACACACTATATATATATATAAAAACAAAATAATCATTTTTTAAAAATTATTATATATATAAAAAATAAAACTTTACAAAAAAGCAAAAAAAAAAAAATAAATAATAAAACTTTAACCGGGTAGTAAAATTCATTATAATTATTGTTTTTTTTATATATACATAAAATATATAAACAATTTTTTATACTTTTTTATATAATTTTTTTCTACATGTATAATATATTTATAATATAAACAAAGCCAACAAAAAAAAAGCAAATGAAATATATATACATAACTAAAAACTAAAATAAAATCCCTTAAAAGAAAAAACTTAAAATAATGTTAAACTTTATAATCTAAAATTTTAAAAAATTAATTAATTAAATGAAACTTAACTTTAAGCTGTTTCTTGCTTGAAATCATAATAAAACAAATTTAAATTTTTCTTAAACTCTAGCCCCAATTTAAACACAAAAAAAAAGAATATTTACTTTCTGTTCTTTAAACATTTCGTAACAATAGCTAAATCTTAACTTTGTTCTTTTAACAAAATTTATATAAAAACCTTTTTTATTTTTATAGTAATTGATTTTTTATTCTCAATTTTTATACTTTTATATTTTTTTATAAAATTAATAATAAATTTGTGTTTTTGTTAAACTTGTTTTTTTATATAATAAATCTTTTTAATTGCATAATTTTTTAGAATTGTTGTTTTTTATTATAATTTATACTTTTATATGAAAAAAAGAAAACTTACATGTTTATTTTTATTATTAAAAAAAGAAGAATAAAAACAAAATGTTGTTTTATTTAGTAAGGTTAGGTCGAAGGTGTTGAAATAATGCTGAATTTTCGAGGAAACTTTTATAGAATTTTAAAATGTTTGTTTAATATTGGTTAAAAAGCCTAATATCTTCTTGACTATAGTCCACTCTATGGTCTGGACTATAGAATAGTCTAGAGTCTTGACTATAGACTTGAGTATAGGCCATTCTATTATGTCTAGTCAAGACTATAAACTACTCTATATAGTCTGATCTATAGTCAAGACAATAGTCTGATCTATTGTCAAGACTATAGTCTGCTCTATAGTCAAGACTATAAACTGGTCCATACTCAAGACTATAGATTATTCTATAGTCTAGACTATAGACTATTTTACAGTCAAGACAATAGACTTCTATAGACAAGACTATAGACTATTCTATAATCAAGACTATAGATTATTCTATAGTTAAGACTTTAGACTATTCTATGGGCAAGACTATAGACTATTCTACGGTCAAAAATATGGACTATTTTATAGTCAAGACTGTAGTCTGGTCATAGACTAGTCTATAGTAAACACTATAGTCTATAGTCTTGACTATAGAATAGTCTATAGTCTTGACTGTACAATAGTCTATAGTCTAGACTATAGAATAATCTATAGTCTTAAGTATGGACCAGTTTATAGACTTGACTATAGAGCAGACTATAGTCTTGACTATAGAGCAGACTATAGTCTTAACAATAGATCAGACTATTGTCTTGACTATAGATCAGACTATATAGAGTAGTTTATAGTCTTGACTAGAGTAGTCTATAGCCCTATAGAGTATTCTATAGTCTTGACTATAGGGTAGTCTATAGTTTTGATAGAATAGTCTATAGACATTACCATAGAGTAGTTTATAGTCTTGACTATAGAGTAGTCTATAGCCTTGATCTTAGAATAGTCTATAGTCTTGACTATAGAGTAGTCTATCGTTTTGAATATAGAGAAGTCTGTAGTCTTGACTAGAGTAGTCTACAGTCTTGACTTTAGAGTAATCTGTAGTCTTGATAATAGAGTAGTTTGTAGTCTTGTCTTTAAGGTAGTCTATAGTCTTGACAGTAGAGTAGTCTATAGTATTGTCTGTGGAATAGTCTATGGTCTTGACTATAGAGTAGTCTATAGTTTTGAGAATAGAGTAGACTATAGTTTTGAGTATAGAGTAGACTTAAGTCTTGACTGTAGTAGTCTATAATGTTGAATAGTCTTGACTATAGACCAGTCTATAGTGCTGATTATAATGCAGTCTGTAGCCTTACCTATAGAGCAATCAAGCCTATAGACCAGTCTATAGTCTTGACTATAGGGCAATTTATAGTCTTTACTATATAGCAATTAATAGTCTTGACTATAGAGCAGTCTATAGTCTTGGCTATAGAATAGTCTCTAGTCTTGACTATAAATAGTCTATAGTCTAGACTATAGATTATTCTATAGTCTAGAATAATCTATAGTCTAGTCTTGAGTATGGACCAGTTTGTAGTCTTGACTATAGCGCAGACTATAGTCTTGACAATAGATCAGATTATTGTCTTGACTATAGAGCAGATTATAGTCTTGAGTATAGATCAGACTATAGTCTTGACTATAAAGCAGACTATAATCTTGATAGAGCAGACTATAGTCTTGACTATAGAGCAGACTATAGTCTTGACTATAGAGCAGATTATAGTCTTGACTATTGAGTCTAGACTATTGAGCAGGCTATAATCTTTACTATAGAACAGACTTGACTATAGATCACTCTATAGTTTATAGTATTGACTATAGACCAGTCTATATTCTTGACCATACCCCAGTTTATATTCATGACCAAAGACCAGTCTATAGCCTTGACCATAGACCAGTCTATTATTAATTAAGAAAAATACATTAGCAAGTCTTTTGTGAACTCCATTACCAGAGTATCTGGTATAAATCGAGCACATGACTTATGACTGTCAAGTTTATTGATAGACCAGTATATAGTCTTACCTATATACCAGTCACTTTCTCGTTATGCCAATAGATTAGTTTTGACTAAAGATTAGTCCGTAATACTGACTGTTCAGTGATTACTGTAAGCCAGACTATTTTGACTGGTCTAAAGACTAGTCCATATATAAACTGGCCTATAACCTTATACTTTTATGCTTATAGAAAGTTTTCTATGATCTTTTGTAATATTTGTTTATCTATTATAAAGAAAAATGTCTTGCTATTGTTTAGGTTCGAAAAAAGTTTTCAATTTGTCAATGTCCTTTAATTCCTCTAGATTTTTAGAGATAACTTTCCTAACCTTTTAAACTAGTCTAGTTTTAAAAATAATACAAAAACTTTACTTATATCAGTGATAGCCTGAATGCGTACTCTTTGTTTTATTGTTGAAAGATTTCCCCTGGGAAGTAGACTTTCGGTTGATGAAGCTGTTGCTATAAGTTGACAATTATTGGCCGATTGGGAATCGAGTCGTTACGTAGCTGATATCCACTTGTTATAGAAACGTATGAATTTTTAGTTTTATATTTGAATGTCCGTTTAGCGTTTTTGTATGAAAATCCGATTAATGATCGTGATCCGGTAACAATGTTTCTTTAAGGAAAAGGTAACAGCTACTTAAAGAAAACGTATTAGAAGTCGACTTTGATCCTTCTTTATTACTTTATCTTGTTTTATTATTGTATCATAATTTCTTTTTATTTTCGTTCTCTTTTCAACGCTAAAGAACAATTTAATAAAAATCTTATAATTAACTTCAAACTTTTCTTACTCTACTCTGCAATAAATCTCTAAACTTTATCGAGTTTAAAAAATAATTAAATCAATAAGCAAAACATATAAAATGAGGTGTAATTTTATGAAAAAAAAAATAAAACAAGACTTATTAAATAATATAATTTATTTAACAAAAAAACTGTTGTATAAAGAATTAATGAAAAATATATACGAATTAATTGAAAAAAGGTAGTACAATTATTAGTTTTTTTTTTTAAATTATAAATATAAACAAAACCATTAAAAATAACTTTAATCTAAAGCTTAAACGTTTTTTTTAATTAACAAAACTATAAAAATATATAAAAACGCCTTGAATACTACATAAAACCAAAATGACAAAACTTTACTTCAAAACCAACATAAAATCTAACAAATATTTAATAATTATAACGAAAAAAAACAATTGGCTTTTTTAAAAGTTATAATAACTATAAATAAGACAGAAAAAATTATACTACTTACTTACCTACTTAACGATTTTTATAACAAATTTGCAAATGAAAAAAAAAATGTCAAAAAGAAAAATTTTTTCGTGAATTAACAATTTAATGATGAGTTTTAAAAAAGCATTTAATTTACTTGTATCTTAAACAAATATAAAATAAAAGAAAATAAGAAAAAATATTGATAGAAAACAACAAAAAATAAAATACAAAAACAAATTATTTTTTGAAACTTTTCATAGCACAATTTTTGTATAACATTAATGAATTAATTGATGAAAATGATAACAATTCATTAAATCAAATATTAGTAGCTAGAGAACCTGTTTTAATTAGTGAAATTAATTGGATGATAAACTGTAATAAACAAGAAAAAAAATTTGGTACCTATTGCAAAATATTTTATTAAAATGAATTATTAATAAAAAACATTGAAAATGATTAGTAATGAAATCGGTTTAATAACAGAGTTTGTTTTTATAGCTTATACTAAGAAATAAGGACTTTTTTTTGGAGAAACATTGGCTCAACAGAATAGAAAATAGTTCAATAGATGTCAAGTTGACATAATACTCTGATCTAAAGTCAAGATTATAGACTGATCTATAGTCAAGACTATGGACTGATCTATAGTAAAGACTATAGACTTATCTATAGTCAAGACTATAGAACAAACTATAATCAAGACTATATACTGATCTCTAGTCAGGTCTATAGTCAAGACTAAGGTCTATAGTCAAGACTATAGACAGGTCTATAGTCAAGACTATAGACAGGTCTATAGTCAAGACTATAGACAGGTCTATAGTCAAGACTATAGACAGGTCTATAGTCAAGACTATAGACAGGTCTATAGTCAAGACTATAGACAGGTCTATAGTCAAGACTATAGACAGGTCTATAGTCAAGACTATAGACAGGTCTATAGTCAAGACTATAGACTAATCTATAGTCAATACTATAGACTAATCTATAGTCAATACTATAGACTAATCTATAGTCAAGACTATTGGCTAATCTATAGTCAAGACTATAGACTAATCTATAATCAAGACTATAGACTAATCTATAGTCAAGACTAGATTAGTCTAGACTATAAACTAATCTTTAGTTAAGACTATAGACTGATCTATAGTCAAGACTATAGACTAATCCATAGTCAAGACTATAGAATAATCTATAATCAAGACTATAGACTAATCTATAGTCAAGACTATAGACTGCTCAGTAGTTACGACTATAGACTAATATATAGAAGAGACTATAGAGTAATATATAGAAGTGACTATGAACTGATCTATAGTCAGGACAATAGGCTGATCTATAGTCAAGACTATAGACTGATCTATAGTCAAGACTATAGAATGATCTATAGTCAAGACTATAGAATGATCTATAATCAAGACTATAGAATGATCTATAATCAAGACTATAGACTAATCTATTGTCAAGACTATGGACTAATTTATAGTCAAGACTATAGACTTATCTATAGTTAAGACTAAATACTGATCAGTAGTCAAGACTATAGATTAATATATAGTAGAGACTATAGAGAGATCTATAGTTAAGACTATAGACTGATCTATAGTCAAGACTATAGACTAATCTATAGTCAAGACTATAGACTTATCTATAGTATATAGACTAATCTATTGGCAAGACTATAGACTAATCTATAATCAAGACTATAGACTTCTCCATAGTAGAGACTATAGAGTGATCTATAGTTAAGACTATTGACTGATCTATAGTCAAGACTATAGACTGATCAAGAGTCAGGCCTATATATAGACTTATCTATAGTTAAGTCTGTAGACTGATCAGTAGTCAAGACTATAGACTAATATATAGTAGAGATTATAGAGTGATCTATAATCAAGACTGTAGACTGATCTATATTCAAGGCTATAGACTGATCTATGTTCAAGACTATAGACTGACCTATAGTCAAGGCTATAGACTGATCTATAGTCATGACTATAGACTAATCTATAGTCAAGACTACAGACTCATCTATAGTCAAGACTATAGACTCTTCTACAGTCAAGACTATGGACTAATCTATAGTCAAGACTTTAGACTTATCTCATGTAGTCAAGACTATAGACTGATCTATAGGCAAGACTATAGACTGCTCTTTAGTCAGGACTTTAGGCTGATCTATAATCATAGTCCAGACCATAGACTGATGTATAGTCATGACTTTAGACTGATTTATAGTTAAGACTATAAACTAATATGTAGTCAAGTCTATAAATGTTCTCTAAGACTATAGGCTGATCTATCGTCAACACTATAGATATATTTATAGGAAAGTATAAACTGATATATATAGTCAAGACTATATACTGATCTATAGTCAAGACTATATACTGACCTATAGTCAAGACCATGGGCTGATCTGTAGTCAAGACTGTAGACTGAACTATAGTTAAAACTATCGACTGATCTGTAGTCAATAATGTGAACTGATCTATAGTCAAGACTATGGACTGACCTACAGTCAAGACTATTGGCCGATCTATAGCCAAGACTATAGACTGATCTATAGTCAAGACTATAAACTGATCTATAGTTCAAACCATAGACTGATCTATAGTCAAGACAATAGACGGATCTATAGTTAAGACTATAAACTAATATATAGTCAAGTCTACAGACAGATCTGTAGGCAAAACTATAGACAGATCTATAGTCGAGACTATTGACTAATCTATAGTCAACACTATAGAACGATCTATAAAATTATATACTAATCTATAGCCAAGATTAAAGATTGAGACTAAAAATTAAATTTTGTAAAAATAATTGTTCTAAGGTCGAAAATTCTTAATTTTTTAGTATAAACTATAAAAAGTTTCAAAAAGTGTCATATTTTTTCAATTAGAAACCGAATACGCAAAAAAGTATATATAAAAAAAATAATATTCTTCAAGTAGTACCTTAACTAAAAGAATTTTTGTTAACCTTAATGCCCTTTTTAAATTAACAAAAAATAAAATAATAATTAAAACATAAAAAAACACATCCTTCCATATAAAAAGAAATACTGTAATTTAAAATAAAGAAAAAACAATTCCCTTAAATAAATGATTCCTTTAGCAAAATATTTATAATTATAAAAATAAATATAAAAGAAAAAAAAAACAACATGAAATACTTTATCATAATAATTATTATAATTATTAGAACATAACAGACAATTTAGGTATAATATTTTTTCATATGAATTTTTTTATATAAAAGAAAATATTTTACAAAAACAAAACATTATTTATATAACTTTTTTTTAGTTATTTTTACAAAAAAAAAGAAAACATATATGATAATATAAATTTAAAAGAAATTTTGTAGTTTTTTCTTTTTTTCTATAAACATAAAATAATAAATAGTTAAAGAAAAAAAGTTTACATACAATTATTAAAATTAATAATATTAAACAATAAAATATAAACAACAGCAATTTAAAAACAAACAAAAAATATTTCTAACCCCCCCTCAAAACTTAAAATAAACCAAAATTAATTAATTAAAAATAAACCCAAAAGAAATTGTTGAAACAAATTATTATTTATTACTTAAATAAAAATTAAAAAAAAAGTTTTTAAAACTAAATATATCAGTATAAAAAAACAAATAAAGTGAAATATTAATACAAATTAAAGAAAATATAATTAAAAATCAAATAATAAAAAAAAATTAGTTGCAAACTTTTATCGATATTATATTTCCAAATAATATACAGTTTAAATAAAATAAAACAAAATGTATTATTAATATAAAAAAAAATATATATATAAAACAAATACATAAAAGAAATCTTGAAAACTTTTGGTGCATCAAAAAGAAAAAAATAAATACAGATGGAAAGGAAAGAAATTATATATTAATAAAAATTATAATATTACAAAAAAAAAAAAACAAAAAAAAATAATACAATTCACTTAATAAATAAATTTTTTCTGAATAAATATTTTAAAATTTGTTTTATTTTTTAAATTATTTATTAATTTAGATTCGATAATATGAGAACCTGGGGGCAAATTCTTGCATTCTATATCGATCGATATCTCAATAGAACTTAAACAAAAATTTATAAGAAATTTCGTTCGCCTTCGATTGCCTGATTTTGTTTCCAGGGCTGGAAAATTAAAATTTTGAAGAGGTACTAACGTTTACTAATAAGTACGTTTTTAAGTACTAATTGTCGAGTCTACGTATTAGTCTAATGTACTAGTCTATGGTTTAGACTAACGACTAGTATATTGTCTAGTCTATGAACTAGACGCTAGACAATTGAAAGTCTAATGAAATACTATTGACTAGTCTGTGGACTAGTCTATTGACAAGTCTATCAGCTAGTGTATAGATTGATTATATAATTGACTAGTCTATTGACCAGACTATTGACGAGTTTATGGACTAGTTTGTTAACAAGTCTACTGACAAGATTATTGACTAGTCTGTAGACTAGTCTATTGACTAGTCTGTGGACTAGTCTATTGACAAGTCTACGGAATAGTCTATGGACAAATCAATTGACTAAACTATCAACTAGTGTATAGATTGATTATATAATTGACTAGTCTATGGACCAGACTATTGACGAGTCTATGGACTAGTTTGTGAGCTAGTCTATTGACATGATTATTGACTAGTCTATGGACTAGACTATTGACAAGCTTATTGACTACATTATCGACCAGTTTATGGACTAAACTATTGAATAACATTTAGACTAGTCTATGTACTATTCTATCGATCACTATATGTGCTATATATAGTACATTTACTAGACTATGGACTAGTCTATTGGACAAGACTATTGATTAGTCTACGAATTAGTCTATGGGCATGATTTGTCTATTGACTGGACTATTAGTAGTCTATGAATTAGAAAGGACTAATCGATTAACTAGTTTATAACTTGGCTAGTGACCAATCTATAGACTATTGCTTAGTCTATGGACTAAACCATTGAATTGTCTATTGACGGGTCTATTACTAGTCTATTAGCAAGATTATTGACTAGTCTGTGGACTTGTCTATTGACAAGTCTACGGAACATCTATATTCATCTATGGACGAATCTATTGACTAGTCTATTAACTAGTGTATAGATTGATTATATAATTGACTAGTCTATAGACCAGACTATTGGCGAGTCTATGGACTAGGCTTGTTAATTGACTACATTATCAACCAGTTTATGGACTAAACTATTGAATAAAATTTAGACTAATATATTAATTAGTCTACGAATTAGTCTATGGGCTTGACTTGAGTCTATGTACTATTCTATCGATCACTACTTGTGCTATATATAGTATATTTACTAGACTTGTCTATTGGACAAGACTATTGATTAGTCTATGAATTAGTCTATGGGCATGATTTGTCTATTGACTGGACTATTAGTAGTCTATGAATTAGAAAGGACTAATCGATTAACTAGTTTATAACTTGGCTAGTGACCAATTAATGGACTATTGCTTAGTCTATGGACTAAACCATTGACTTCTTGATGGACGGGTCTATTAGTAGTCTATGAATTTGTTTATAAACTAGTATAGTTTATGGACTTAAGTATTAACTAGTCTATGGATTAGACTATGAACATTGACTAGATCATTGACTATACTTTTCATTAGTCGGTTGATTATTCTATTGACTTGAATTTTAAATAGTCTATTGACGAGTTTATGGAATAGCATATACTAGTCTATTGATCTATAGGACTATATTATTAATTCTATATGTATATCTAAACACTCCACCTTACAAGGACTATACCTTAAAAAGTATTAAAATGTTATAGAATTCCAAGATCCTACAAATATGACTCCCAACTATAGATCCGTCTACCGTATACTATACGTATATTGTATAGTATGTGGACTACACTATTGAGTAGTCTATGGACCAAACTTGACTTAGTCTATTGACTAGCCTATGGACAATATCAGAATTACTTAATCATGTTAGAGAGAAATAGAGTTATTGATCACTTACCAACATTATAGTGTGTCTAAACATTGGTCCACTGTATAATAAATTACTTACTTTTTATATATTGCAAAATATATTAAAATAAATCTGATTCGATTTAGTAAGCACAATGAAAACAAATGAAATTAATATCTATTTTATACTTTATGTTTTTACAAATACTAACTTTAAATCCAAATTTCAATCAAACACTAATTTTTATCTCTTCCACACACAGATCAGGCAGTATTGAGGGCATCTCACCAACTTCGGTTGGACCGAATTTAATAGCCGCATTATCGAGCAGTGATGCCACTTCGATTGGTACATGGCGCATGATAAAAGGTAAAGTTTCACAAACAATTGAAGATATAAAATCATCTAAAGGTAGTACAACAAATATTACTACATTACAACCCCAATCATATCCAACTATTATAATCAAAGGTAAATATTTCAAAATTCATTATAATTATGATTTCGTTTTTTTGTTACAATTTTATTATTTTTTTTTTAAATTGATTTTTTGAGAAAATTAAAATAGAAATGAATAGTAGTAATGTGTAAAGAAAAAACAAAATCAAAACATTTTATAATTAAAAAAAAATTCTATTCAATTTCAAATGAATCACCTAAAACTCCCCGTTTATCATGTCTTAGGGGGTGAGCATCAACAGCAAACGGGTCTTGAATTCGATTCGGATCAAGAGACTAAAACCTCTATGAGTGAAGATTTATCGGTGGAACAGGATAGACGTAGTAGTGGTGGTAGTGGTAAACATAAAAGATCTAGTAAATTGGAAGATTCCGATTCAGAATTTGAAAATGAAATATTGTTAGAGGGTGAATCGGAACATTCACGTTTTCGTCGCGGCTTTGCTCATCTCAAGTCGAAAGTAAAGGCCAAACACGCTGCACATCAAGCACAAAAAGCTACCCTCTCCACCGCTTCGGCAGCAGCTGCAGCAACAGTTTCCACCCCTGCTAGCCATTCGGCCGTAGCAGCAGTGAAGAAAGACATCAGTCCCAGTAGAAGTACAGGCTCCTCCTCTTCTTCTACTTCTTTAAGGGGAAATTTCTTAAGAAGACGCCGTAATAAAGGTGTAGAAACTGCAGAATTGGCCTCACCCACCAATATGGCTTCAGCTTTAGCCGCCACAGTGGCCGCCAGCGGTGAAATGGCTGCTGTAGTACCCGTAGTGGTAAGTGGCAAACCGGCCAAGAAACCCAAGGGTATTACAGTGGGTAAAAAAGATATAGAAATTGAATCTGGTGTTGAGATGTTAGAGGACATGATACCACCAGCCACAGCCGTGCCAGCTGCTGATGATACTTCACCCGATTCCATACCACCTAAACGTGATGAATTAGATTTACCTTTGCAAAGTGATAATCTAAACACTCCACCCTACAAGGACTATACTCTAAAAAGTATTAAAATGTTATATGAATGCCAAGATCCCACAAATATGACTCCCAACGAGTCACGTCTATCATCAGATAGTGCTGCTTCCTTGGGTAAAACAAATCAAGTTGACAATAAACATTTCTTTTGGGATTATTGGTATCAAGTTGTTAAGCATGCTAAATATTTACCCTGCATTTCCATTATGGGTTTAACAACCATATTCATTTTGCCCTTAAATGATTTTATACGCGGTGTGTTAACCTGTTTACTAAGCATTACCATTGTTGATGGTCTCTGGAATTTAATACAAACAGTTATTGAACGTTATACCATTCATTTTAAACCAGAGAAGACTACGTTTCATATACCCGACTATAGTAAAATGACAATATGTGAGGTACCGGCAGTGAAGGAGTATAAAACTGTTAAATCGTATGGGGTAAGTTGAAGTAGATTCGATTTTAGTTCTGGAAAAGAATTTAAAAGGATTTTGTTCGGTTTATTTTTAGGGTTGGATGAATGAGGTTGATAGTTACGATCCAAATACATTCAGTATTAACATGGCTAGATCGGTTTATATTAAACTGGAAGGTAAGTTGTAAAAAATAATATAAAATGTGATAGATAGATAAATAGATAGATAGATAGATAGATAGATAGATAGATAGATAGATAGATAGATAGATAGATAGATAGATAGATAGATAGATAGATAGATAGATAGATAGATAGATAGATAGATAGATAGATAGATAGATAGATAGATAGATAGATAGATAGATAGATAGATAGATAGATAGATAGATAGATAGATAGATAGATAGATAGATAGTAGATAGATAGATAGATAGATAGATAGATAGATAGATAGATAGATAGATAGATATATAGATAGATAGATAGATAGATAGATAGATAGATAGATAGATAGATAGATAGATAGATAGATAGGATAGATAGATAGATAGATAGATAGATAGATAGATAGATAGATAGATAGATAGATAGATAGATAGATAGATAGATAGATAGATAGATAGATAGATAGATAGATAGATAGATAGATAGATAGATAGATAGATAGATAGATGATAGATAGATAGATAGATAGATAGATAGATAGATAGATAGATAGATAGATAGATAGATAGATAGATAGATAGATAGATAGATAGATAGATAGATAGATAGATAGATAGATAGATAGATAGATAGATAGATAGATAGATAGATAGATAGATAGATAGATAGATAGATAGATAGATAGATAGATAGATAGATAGATAGATAGATAGATAGATAGATAGATAGAAGATAGATAGATAGATAGATAGATAGATAGATAGATAGATAGATAGATAGATAGATAGATAGATAGATAGATAGATAGATAGATAGATAGATAGATAGATAGATAGATAGATAGATAGATAGATAGATAGATAGATAGATAGATAGATAGATAGATAGATAGATAGATAGATAGATAGATAGATAGATAGATAGATAGATAGATAGATAGATAGATAGATAGATAGATAGATAGATAGATAGATAGATAGATAGATAGATAGATAGATAGATAGATAGATAGATAGATAGATAGATAGATAGAATAGATAGATAGATAGATAGATAGATAGATAGATAGATAGATAGATAGATAGATAGATAGAAAGATAAATTTTTAAATACAAATTTGAAAGTAAACAACTTTTATACATTTTGGAACAATATTTCTAACTTTTCATAATCTCAACAGGCACAGTATTACATATATCCACTACGAATGCTCGTATACCCAAGCGAGTCATGTGGAACGAATTGCCTATAAATCGTAAAACTATAATATTTACAACACATCGCACTTACGATTTACTAGGCTGTCGCATTGAATTGTTACCTATTGGTTTGGCTAGAAAAAGGTACCAAGACGCAACATAATATCTACAACTTATATTTAAATATTTAATTTATTTCAAGACACTTTAATCGAAAATATCCCATACAACTAATAATAAAGGATCCTAAAATAGCACCGGGCACTGAGGATGATGATATCGATAACAAACCTTTAAGACGTAGATTTAGTCGACAACGTAATAAGCGTGAAAAATCGGAAACAAAAGAATTAGCGGAAAATAGCAGCGGTAAATTAAATGATACTGAAACACAAACTCAAGAGTCGGGTGGAGAAATGGATTTTGGAGCCACCATATTAAATGCAGATGTAAGTTATTAGCTTTAAAAGGAAAAATTATATGATTTAATTATGTTTCCTAACAGTTGCAGAAATTACAAGATGACGTAAATCCAGATGAGGATTTAAACAATATAACCGTACCATGTGGTGATGAAGTTCGTATATTATTATTTGCCAGATGTGCCAGAGAAAAAGAAGATTGGTATGTTAAATATACAAACATTTAATTGATTTTATTTAATATGTTTTAAATCTAATAGGTATAGACGTTTTGTAGCCGCTAGCTGTGGTGATGTCCATGATCAAGATTTACATTTGAGTAATGTAAAACTTATTAATTCTAAGGACTTGCAGGCGGCTGCTACTAAAGCGGCACAATTAATAACTAATCCTAAGGTAAATATGTCTATTCCTTGTTTTTATCCATTGTACATTATAGGCTTTCCTGTACATTTTAATAACTTGAGTAATGTTGTCTTTATTGTTTTTTTTTAACAGCCTAAAGAGAATGTAGCTGGTTCTGGTAAATCTTCAGTGTCTGAACAACAAAGAGAATCAACCTCATCGCTTAATTTTGAAGATTTAGTTGATGTAAGTTTTCGGGAGTACATTTTTTGTAGGTAATTTATATTAGTTATGTATTCTATTATTTCTTAGCTTTCTCCTGCTGTTCCCGAAAAAGAGGAAACGGAACGTGATGACGAATCTATAGAGTTTATGCCAGATGATGCTGAAACCATTGAGGGTCTTTTAATGTTAGCCAGCGCTGCTAGGAATGATGCAAATTATATTAAATTTATGGCTTTATATCAGGTATGTTGAAGAGAATAAAAGTTGTGTTAGACGAATTAGAAAGAAATCGTTTTTCGTCTATAAATTGAATCAAACTCTTTCTACAGAAATATTCATTAGGAAGTCCATCATTTACTATTGAGTGACTTGATAAGTTGATCGTCCAAAAGTTTTGGCTTTTTAAAAATGTATTCTTTTTCATGTTTTCACATTTTTTCTTTTCTACTCTATAGTCTAGTCTACAGTCCAGTCTATAGTCTAGTCTACAGTCCAGTCTATAGTCTAGTCTATAGTCCAGTCTATAGTCTAGTCTCTAGCCTAGTCTCTAGTCTAGTCTATAGTATAGTCTATAGTCTAGTATATAGTCTAGTCTATAGTCTAGTCTATAGTCTAGTCTATAGTCTAGTCTATAGTCTAGTCTATAGTCTAGTCTATAGTATAGTCTATAGTCTAGTCTATAGTCTAGTCTAGTCCAGTTTAGTCTAGTCTAGTCTAGTCTAGTCCAGTCTAGTCTAGTCTAGTCCAGTCTAGTCTATAGTCTAGTCTAGTCTAGTCTAGTCTAGTCAATAGTCTAGTCTATAGTCTAGTCTAGTCTATAGTCTAGTCTAGTCTATAGTCTAGTCTATCTATAGTCTAGTCTATAGTCTAGTCTATAGTCTAGTCTATAGTCTAGTCTATAGTCTAGTCTATAGTCTAGTCTATAGTCTAGTCTATAGTCTAGTCTATAGTCTAGTCTATAGTCTAGTCTATAGTCTAGTCTATAGTCTAGTCTATAGTCTAGTCTATAGTCTAGTCTATAGTCTAGTCTATAGTCTAGTCTATAGTCTAGTCTATAGTCTAGTCTATAGTCTAGTCTATAGTCTAGTCTATAGTCTAGTCTATAGTCTAGTCTATAGTCTAGTCTATAGTCTAGTCTATAGTCTAGTCTATAGTCTAGTCTATAGTCTAGTCTATAGTCTAGTCTATAGTCTAGTCTATAGTCTAGTCTATAGTCTAGTCTATAGTCTATCTATAGTCTAGTCAAGTCTAGTCTATAGTCTAGTCTATAGTCTAGTCTATAGTCTAGTCTATAGTCTAGTCTATAGTCTAGTCTATAGTCTAGTCTATAGTCTAGTCTATAGTCTAGTCTATAGTCTAGTCTATAGTCTAGTCTATAGTCTAGTCTATAGTCTAGTCTATAGTCTAGTCTATAGTCTAGTCCATAGTCTAGTCTATAGTCTAGTCTATAGTCTAGTCTATATTCTAGTTTATCTAGTGTATAGTCTAGTCTATAGTCTAGTTATAGTCTAGTCTATAGTCTAGTCTATAGTCTAGTCTATAGTCTAGTCTATAGTCTAGTTATAGTCTAGTCTATAGTTAGTCTATAGTCTAGTCTATAGTCTAGTCTATAGTCTAGTCTAGTCTAGTCTATAGTCTAGTCTATAGTCTAGTCTATAGTCTAGTCTATAGTCTAGTCTATAGTCTAGTCTATAGTCTAGTCTATAGTCTAGTCTATAGTCTAGTCTATAGTCTAGTCTATAGTCTAGTCTATAGTCTAGTCTATAGTCTAGTCTATAGTCTAGTCTATAGTCTAGTCTATAGTCTAGTCTATAGTCTAGTCTATAGTCTAGTCTATAGTCTAGTCTATAGTCTAGTCTATAGTCTAGTCTATAGTCTAGTCTATAGTCTAGTCTATAGTCTAGTCTATAGTCTAGTCTATAGTCTAGTCTATAGTCTAGTCTATAGTCTAGTCTATAGTCTAGTCTATAGTCTAGTCTATAGTCTAGTCTATAGTCTAGTCTATAGTCTAGTCTATAGTCTAGTCTATAGTCTAGTCTATAGTCTAGTCTATAGTCTAGTCTATAGTCTAGTCTATAGTCTAGTCTATAGTCTAGTCTATAGTCTAGTCTATAGTCTAGTCTATAGTCTAGTCTATAGTCTAGTATAGTCTAGTCTATAGTCTAGTCTATAGTCTAGTCTATAGTCTAGTCTATAGTCTAGTCTATAGTCTAGTCTATAGTCTAGTCTATAGTCTATTCTATAGTTTATTCTATGGTCTAGTTTTAATCTAGTCTATACTCTAGCGGAAATTAGTTTCAAAATTTAAATTTTGCATACCTGATGAAGGGTATACAAGATTCGGCACAGCCGAATATAGAACGTTTAGTTGTTTTTAATTTACATTTATAATATTATATTCTTTATTTTAATTTTTATTATTTTGATTTTGTTTTTTGTATTTTTGTTTTTATTTCTTTTAGAAAGCTTGTAGACAATCAAAGATTCCAGTTTATAAAGGACAAATCTTTCATGATCCTCTAGACAAGAAAAGTGTATGTTTTTTAATTTATTACTTTTTTTAATTTAATATTTTTTTAATTTATTATTTTTTTAATTTAATCATTACAAACATCAAATAATAAAACAAATTGAATCGATCGTTGAAGGGAAAGTGGATTTAAAATATTGTTTCGATTCCACGTTCTTTACTTTTTCATGCTTAAATTGTGACTTAAACAAATCCCTTTTTCAATTTTAGAACAAACGCACAGCTCGTCATGAAAATGAACTTTGGAAGGGCATAGATCAGTCGTTATTCTTGGGTCCTTCTGGCAGTGTGGTATGGGCTAATGTTTTAATAGGCCGCTTACTCTACAGCACCTTACAAAATGAACAAATTTTAGATAAGATACAGGATATCTTGCAAAAGAAATTGAATTCCATTAAGGTAAGTTAAATTTACAAAATAAGTAATAAAGTATTAACAAATACAACACTTTTTCAGCTTCCCAGTTTCATGGAGGATGTGGTTATTAAAAATATCGACTTGGGCACAACTCCTCCCCTAATACATCGTGTCTCCCAGCCCATGCTGGATGAACGTGGCATTTGGTTAGATATGGATGTAACATATGAGGGTCATTGTCATATCACCGTAACGACAAAAATGAATTTGTTACGTCTTAAACGTCCAATGCGTACACCTCTATTTGTTGATACAAAACTAGATGCCACCATACCAAATCCACACATAGCAGCTTCTTTGAAAGATGAACTTTTGGCCGCCAATAAAGCCGCGCGAGGAGGTGGTGTTAATGAAACGGAACTATTGATAGAAAGTGCTTTAACCGGCAGTGCTATATTTGATAGTGATGCTGAAAGTACTGGCAGTTCGAGTACGGAATCCGATAGTCCTATTGCTGGTACAATGGGTGAAAATCCGAATAGTGTTAGTGAAGGGTGAGTAGAGATGTTAAGTTTTTAAAAAGTATAAATATTTACCTTTTTTTTTGCTAAACAGCGCCACAAATCCGGGTAATGCTAGACGTATATTTAAATTTGTTGATCGCATTGCTACTTCCAATTTTTTCCAATCTGCAACGGAATTGTCTTTTGTACAAAAAGCTATGGAGAATATGAGTACTACCATAACATTAGGCATAGATTTAAGAGGTTTAGTTTCACGTGTAACAATAAATATACCTCCACCGCCCTCGGATAGAATATGGCTGGCGTAAGTTTAAGTCTAATGGTTTCCTATATAATGCTTAATGTTTATTTTCTATATTTTTATAGTTTTCGTGCTCCACCACGCCTTTGGCTAACAGCACGTCCTACAGTGGGTGACAAATCTGTTGATTGGAGCATTGTTACCAATGTTATTGAGGGTAAACTATGCGAGGCTGTTAATAAATATTTAGTATATCCCAATATGGTTGATTTAACTGTACCATTCTTGGGTAAATCTGCAGCTTCCGAATCATAAGAATTAAACAATTTTGATTTATATTTATTTGTGTTATTAGTCTATATGTTTGCCGTCTCTTTAAGGACAAAATTTACTATAACATTTTTTTTTTATTATTACAATTATAATTATTATTACTATATAACTATATACAATTTATGTAAAATTTCTTTATAAATATTATTAAAGAAAAAAAAAATAACAGAAAGAAATTGTTAACATATTTTTCTAACTAATACTCTCTAAAAACCAAATTGGAAACAAAAAAATAAACAAAACAAAAAAACAAAAATAGTTAAACTATTTTAACAATTTTATTCCTTAAATATTCCCCCTTTTTAAGTATTAAACTAATTAACTAACAAATACATATACATACATATTTATATATTTAAATTGCAGACAACAGAAAAGACAGACAACAAAAAATTATAAATTACTATTATAATTTAAAAAAAAAAAAAACTACAACACTTCTATATATTTTTTATACAATTATAATATTATAATTAACTATATCATTTTATTTTATATCTTAAATATAGAAAAACCAATTTATTTATACTTATATATTATTATAATTTTTTTATACCACTATACACTTAAAAGGTGTTGTAAATTTTCTTTTTTATTTTTATAAATTTGTTTTCTTTTAAACAATAATAGTGATAACGTTTAATTTTTTTATTTTGTATCTGATAAACTTTTTATACTCAAAATTGTTTTTTTAATTTCGTTTTTTTTTTGCCAGCGGCTTCATTGAAATAAACTTAATGTATTCCTATTGATATCATTTTTAAGAAAACAACTTATTCTTGTTTAAGATTATTTAAAAACTAAATAAATAAAGAAAAGCTAAGAAAAATATTTGTATTTGTTAATTTGTTAATAAAGCAAAGGTTGTAAAATGTGGATGATTGTTGTTGTTGCTGGGGTTAACAGCCCTTTGGCGAATATTTCCGGTCATTTCCGTGCGTAGAACCGGCTGTCGGGGTATGTCAACAACACTTTTTACCACCTGGACGAAGGTATTAAACCTTACCCTTCCGACCGTGCACCACCCAAAAATCTTGGGGGTTACATTTGATAGCCTATTTACTTCCTCAGCTCACGCCACTGCAATCACTAGTCTAGTCTGGTAGACCGGAGGTGGTGGGTTCGATTCCCACCTGAGGCACTGGTTAAGGAGCGCATAACAGGCCCAATAGAGGCCTAGGTGTATTTCTTCGGATTTGATGTATATATGTACATCCTCCTTTCAAGCTAACTAACTAACGATAAAACGATTGGTCGGTCACCTTCGCTGAGTGATACCCAGTCTAGAAACATTCAAAGCTGCCAAAATACCGCCCTAAGGCCTGTAACGGGCACCTACAAATTACATCGGGTCCTCCTAATCATCGTAGGAGTCATCCCAATTTTAACATGACACAGTTAAATACTTCCCTGAGGCATGTCAGGAAGGATCTTCGTATATACGAGGAAAACATACGTAGTTATGTGCAGGATCCATTAGATCAGTCCTCAGACGCCATAAATTTCGCGGTCGCTGGATACTACATGAATGTCGTACTTGGAGGTTGCCCACCGCCCAATGATACCTACCATATATTCAACTGCTCAGCCAACCCTCCTACTTCACTCTGTACAATGGATTTGTGAATGCATCCAGTTGAAGTAGCCCAATTTTTAGGCCTGGACATTGATGTAGATTATGGTATAGTTTTAGCTGTTACAACAACAATACTGGATGATAATCTTATCTATAGTCTTAACTTAGTCTATAGTGAGGACTATAGTTCGGTCTAGTCTGGACTATCTAAAGTCTAGACTATGGATATGAAGTCTATGTTCTGCAATATAGTCAAGTCTAGTCTAGTTTAGTCTATAATACAGTTTATAGTCATTAATACAGTCTGTATTACAATCTACTCTAGTCTATGGTCTTGTCTATAGTCTAGTCTGTTCAAGCGACTATTTTTTAGTATAGTCCATAGCCTGGAATACGATCTAAAATATATTCTTTATTATAGGCTTTAGTTTAGTCTTTAGTATAGTCTTTTTACTGAGCAATAGTTTATTCCTTAGTATAGTCCATAGCCTAAACGCTAGACAATGTGGATTAGTCTATAGTCCGGATTATAGATTTGAATAAAGTCCATACTATATATATCAGACCTGGGATAAATGCATTAAATATGTTAATGCATTAACAATTTTTTCTACATTAAAAAAAATTAATGTTAATGCAAGTTTATTGCATTAACATTAACATGGGTACATTTAATGCATTAAATTTGCATTAACATTAAATATTTTTAAATTTAATGCATTAATTTTACATTAACATTAAATATTTGTGAAATTAATGCATTAATTTTGCATTAACATTAAATATTTTTGAATTTAATGCATTAATTTTCCATTAACATTAAATAATAAATAATAAAATTAATGCATTAATTTTCCATTAACATTAATTTATAAAAATAAGAATACAGCGCTAAAGACCTCGGTCTAACTAAATTCAAGTAAAATTGAATGTGTTAAAATCCTTTCTAATAAGTCCTATACTCGATAATACATATTAGAAAAATAGTATGACTTCCCAGATATTCCTTTTGTAGTTTATTTTGATAAAGTTTTCTAATAAGTCCTATACTCGATAATACGTATTAGAAGAATAGTATCACTTCCCAGATATTCCTTTTTCAGTTTATTTTGTCTGTGGAATCTTATATAAATATCATATTTAAAACACACAAGTTTGAATGGAATATAGGAGTTATTAGAAAGGACTTTAACCTATTTAATTTTAGTTGTATTTAGTTAGATCGAGGTCTTTTGTGCTGTATTTTTATTTATGTTTATCAATTTTTATATATATTAATGTTAATGGAATATTAATGCATTAATTTTATTGCTTATTTAATGTTAATGTAAAATTAATGCACTAAATTCAGATATATTTAATGTTAATGCAAAATTAATGCATTAATTTCAAAAATATTTAATGTTAATGTAAAATTAATGCATTAAATTCAAAAATATTTAATGTTAATGGAAATTTAATGCATTAAATTTTACAAATTTAATGTTAATGTAATATTTTTTACATTAAATTAATTTTTTTTTAATTTAATGTTAATGCAAAATTAATGGAAATCGCCCAGGTCTGATATATATGCCTATTATTTAGCCTTTATATTGGATTCTAGACTATATTCCAGGCTATGGACTATACTATAGACTAGATTATAGCCCAGACTATATACTACACTAGACTACAGACCAGACTGTATACCAGACTAAACATTGAACTATAGTTCAAATTATAGACTAGGTTATAGACTATAAAGTCTGGGCTATAGTCTAGTCTATAATCTGAGCTTTCAGTTTTTATTCTAGTCTGAGCTATAATTTAGTGTTTAGTATATTACATAACTTGGAATACAGTTTACCTCTAATCTTGAGTCTAGACCACAGTCTAGTCTGGCTATAGTTAATTCTATAGCCTAAACTGCAGTCCAGACTTGAATCTATTATATATTTCAGAACTTTTTTAAGTGGTCATCCGCTTTTATAATTATAATTAAACAATAAGATTTGTGTTTTAAAATTTGAATTTATTTATGTATTTTGTAATTACCTTTATCGCAATTTGCTTTACTTAACTTTTTGCAAAAATTAAACTTTTTTTCATTTATTATCGAATTGATTTCCTGTCAAATGCAAATTTTAAGATAAACATTTTAAAACCAACATCTCCCAAGAAAACGAAAATGTATTTTGGTATATAAACCGAAATTATTTCAAACAAAACAGCACAACTTTGTAAACAATCACTTAACAAACATGGTAAGTTTATGAAATTAATAAAATATAAAAAAAAATTAAGATTTGTTAATAAATTAAAATTCTTTACAGCATTTTTCTCAATTATTTGTTATGGCTGCTGGCCTTTCTTTAATCTCCTGGACCTCGGGGGGTGGTATTGTTACTCGTGAATATTTACCAGCTGTAGACACTCAAAGATTTTTACACCACCACTATCCATCTTACTATCAGCAACAACACCAACAACATCAACAATATTATCCATCATATGGTATTAATGGTGGTTATTATCCACAATATTCCAATGGTTTAGTAGGAGGTCTAACCAGTTCTTTGGGTTTGGGACCATCTTTGGGAAGTACTTTGGGTCTGGGCTCATCTTTGGGTTTAGGAGGTGGCTATTATAATAATCATTTAAATTACGGTTTAGTTAATCCATATAGACCCAAACCAAGAGTAGATGTTATTGAAACCGTCTATAATACAAATGGTGGTTATATTTATGGTAAGAAGAAATGAAGTTATTTATTGATGACAGAACATGGGTTTTAATGGAGGAGTTGA
The DNA here is from genome assembly GCF_015586225.1 of Lucilia sericata. Taxonomy (NCBI): domain Eukaryota; kingdom Metazoa; phylum Arthropoda; class Insecta; order Diptera; family Calliphoridae; genus Lucilia; species Lucilia sericata. The sequence continues at coordinate 12,618 of NW_023996183.1, read as the reverse complement.
AATGAATTTGAAGAATTAGTTTGTTTAGATTTGAAATAAAAAATGTAATAATATTGAATAAAAATATAATTAATTTAATGCTCTGAAAATAACAAGTGCGAAAAGTTGTGTTTTAATTTAGAATTTTTATTACAAAAACACAGATTGTTGTTGTTGTTGTAACAGCTAAAACTATACAATAATCTAGTTGGGGGGTTCTGCATCAATGACCAGGCCTAAAAATTGGGCTACTTCAACTGGATGCGTCCATAAATCCATTGGACAGAGTGAAGTAGGGTTGGCTGAGCAGTTGAATATGTGGTGGATGTCATGACCACATGCAGGACATTCGTTGGGGACGGCACGGTCTATACGTGACCAGTAGGCATTGAGCCTGTTGCTCCATCCCGATCTTAGTTGTGCCAGAACTACTCTTGTTTTCCGCGGCAGGTTTTCTTCCGTGTCTGCTATGGGCGGTGGGCGACCTCCAAGTACGACATTCAAGCGGTATCCTGCGATCGTGGAATTTATGGCGTCTCTATGAATGTCGTTCAAAGCTGCCGAATACGAGGACTGATCCAGTGGATCCCGCACATATCTGCATATGTTTTCCTCGTATATACGAAGATCCTTCCTGACATGCCTCGGGGGAGTATCCAATTGTATGATGTTAAAATTGGGATGATTTCTCCGATGACATCCCAGGAGGAACTGTTTAGTCAACATGACATTGTGTTCCTTGACTGGAAGGACCTTCGTTTCCTCGTGCAGGTGATGTTCCGAGGTAATTTGTAGGCAGCCCGTTACAGTCCTTAGGGCGGCATTTTGGCAGCTTTGAATGTTTCTCCACTGGGTATCACTTAGCGAAGGTGACCACACTGGAGCAGCATAGTTAACCACTGACCGACCAATCGTTTTATATGTAGCCAACAAGGTTTCTTTATCCATACCCCAAGTGCTGCCGGCTAGCGCTTTGAGGACCTTGTTTCTACTTCGCAATTTGTGCGTGATTGCAGTGGCGTGAGCTGAGGAAGTAAAGAGGCTATCAAATGTGACCCCCAATATTTTTGGGTGGTGCACGGTTGGAATTTGGACTCCATCGACCACGATGCCAAGGTTTAGGTTTACTTCCTTCGTCCAGGTGGTAAAAAGTGTTGTTGACGACTTCGCTGGTGATAATTGCAGGTTACGCGCAGTGAAGAACTGATGTATTTCGTGGAGATAACCATTCACCAGAACGCATAATTCATCAATGTTGTGGCCCGTCGCCATGATTGTACAGTCGTCCGCGTATGAAATCACTTCCACGCCTTGTGGAGGTGCGGGGAGCTTAGAGAGGTAGAAGTTAAACAAAAGTGGCGATAGTACTCCACCTTGAGGTACGCCTTGTTTAACTCTACGGGGTTTGGAGCGTCTGTCTCTAAACTCCACGAACGACTGACGGCCACTCAGATAATTTACGATCCATCTCTTCGTGTTGTTGGGCATTGTGGATTGCAGGATATCCTCGAAGAGTGTGGCGTGACTGACAGTGTCGAAGACCTTCGACAGGTCAAGAGCCATTAGGACCGTTCTTTCCCAGGGCCTCTGCTGGTTTAAGCCTTGTGAGATCTGAGTGGCAATGGCGGTTAATGCTGTAGTAGAGATTGTTGTTATTATCTTAAGTATACCTCTATTTCAATTGGCTTTAAACGATGTTTAAAAAGCCTGGTGGTGTTCTCACCACGATGATAGATGCTGCCTCACCATCATTAGCCAAAACGGTATATAATCCAGTCATTAAAGAACCAAGATCTAAAAATGGTAAGAAATAATGAAATTTTTCTTATAAAAATAATTTTATGATATTTTACCTTTTCTCTTAAAAAGGCATTTATGTGTCCGATGCCTCAGGTAAACCATATACCTCTATGAGCACCATGGTTCCAAGTGTTTCCAATGGATCCATTGTAGAGTCTGTGACACGCTTACCTTTAAGATTTAGTTTTAAAAAACCTCGAACTTAAATTTTATCGTGATATTAGTGTTTATAATTAAATTTTGACCTTCAAGTCAATTTCTGATGTGGACTTTGTATAGGGTATGGGGTCAAATGAGTCCCGATCATTATTAAAATCGGCAGTATCATTTATACTTACATAAAACTAGGCCTTGCCGATTTTAGTAGATATACAAGAACCTTTAATATAATTATGAGCTCAAAAGCTCTATTCGGGTGGTACGGTTGTATGGGGCCGAAATACTAGACCGATTTTAACTATTTTTAATAATAGGCTTTGTCCTTGGGTCAAAAGAAGAGTATGTGTCAAATTATTTTGAAAATTGCCACCTGTATAGAGCGTAGAAGGTTTACATGGACACACAGACAGGCGGTCATAGTTTATAGTCTGAATCTAGACTAGCTTATAGTCTGAAATATAAGTTGGACTAAAGTCTGGCCAATAGCCTAGTCTATAGTCTGCAATAAGGTTCAGTTTATAGTCTTGACTATAGTCTAGACTATAGTATAGTCTGTAGTTCGGATTATAGTTCAGTCTCTAGTCAAGTCTATTGTCTGAGCTATAGTTAAAGATTAGTTTAGCCCATAGCCTGAAATATAACCTAAAATTTAATCTAAAGTCTAGACCATTATCAAGTCTATAGTCTTTATGACATTAGACTATATAGACTAGACTAGATTATAGACTAGATTATAGACTAGACTATAGACTACGCTATAGACTAGACTATAGACTAGACTATAGACTAGACTATAGACTACGCTATAGACTAGACTATAGACTAGACTAGACTAGACTATAGACTAGACTATAGACTAGACTATAGACTAGACTATAGACTAGACTATAGACTAGACTATAGACTAGACTAGACTAGACTAGACTATAGACTAGACTATAGACTAGACTAGACTATAGACTAGACTATAGACTAGACTATAGACTAGACTATAGACTAGACTATAGACTAGACTATAGACTAGACTATAGACTAGACTATAGACTAGACTATAGACTAGACTATAGACTAGACTATAGACTAGACTATAGACTAGACTATAGACTAGACTATATTATAGTGTAAACTATAGACTACACTATAGACTAGACTATAGACTACACTATAGATTAGACTATAGACTAGATTGTAGACAAGACTATAGACTACGCTATAGATTAGACTATATACTAGACTATAGACTAGATTATAGACTACACTATAGACTGGACTATAGACTTGACTATAGACTAGACTACAGACTAGACTATAGACTAGACTATAGACTAGACTATAGACTAGATTATAGGCTAGACTATAAACTAGACTATAGACAAGACTGTAGACTACGCTATAGATTAGACTACATACTAGACTATAGACTAGATTATAGACTAGATTATAGACTAGATTATAGACTACACTATAGACTGGACTATAGACTAGACTATAGACTATAGACTAGACTATAGACTAGACTATAGTCTAGACTATAGACTAGACTAGACTATAGACTAGACTAGACTAGACTAGACTAGACTATAGACTATAGACTATTTTGTAAACTATAGACTACACTATAGGCTAGACTATAGATTACACTATAGATTAGGCTATAGACTAGACTATAGATTAGACTATAGACTACGCTATAGATTAGACTATAGACTAGACTATAGACTAGACTATAGGCTAGACTATAAACTAGACTATAGACTAGATTATAGGCTAGACTGTAGACTAGACTATAGACTAGAATAGACTATAGCCATAATATTAACTATTCTAGAACCTAGACTGGTATATTGACTACTATGTGGACAAACTACTATTACTGCTATCTAGCCTGTAGTTTGGATTATAGTTGGACTATAGTCGCATCTATGGTCTAGCCTATAGCCTGGATCGTAATCTTGTTTATAGTCTGAACTGTAGTCGAGTCTATATTGTGACTTATAGTTTAGTCTCTAGTCTGGACTATAATCTACATTCTACAGTCTGGAATACAGTCTAGTCTATATTCTGGACACTAGTCTACTTTATATTCTGGAATATAGTTTAGTTTATAGTGTTGACTATAACTTAGTCTATAGTTTGTACACTAGTCTAATCTGGACTCTACTCTTAGTCAAGAGTCTAGAATATTGTCTAGCATATAGTCTGAAGTGTAGTTTAGTATACAGTAATTACTCTCTAGTCTGATAGCTGGACTCTAGTGAAGAGTCTAGTGGAAATGTTATAATAATTTTCATTTCTTTTTATTAATAACAAATTTAAATAAGAAAATCCATTTTATTTTAGGGTTTTTATTAACTAATCAATTAATTTATTAACTAAATTTTTCATTTTTAAAATTTATACATTCTTTGTAAAACTGATATGCTTTATAAGAGATAAAATGCTATAAAAAAAATTTTACATTTTATATCAATTTTAAATACATTACAAACATATTCTGTTGCAAATTTAATTCATCAAAATGTAAAACAACTTAAAAAACTAATAAAAAAAATTATAAAGAAATTTAACAATAAATTTGTTATTAAGATTTTTTTTCTTCGTTTTAACAAACTAAACTAGAATTCAAATATCTTTCAAAGGTGTTCTGATAAATGGTTTTTAGTACTTTTTTACATTAAAAATTAATTAAAATTAAAAAAAGTAAAAATAAAAATTTAATTATATATAAAAGGTATACATATAAAAAAATATATATATAAAACTTGTGATGTTTGAGAGTGGAAAATTGTTATAATACAAAACGAGCGTTTTAGCAAAAGAAATAAAAGAATAACAAAAAAAAAAAAAAGAATATAAATATTTACTAAAACTTAGTAATGATTAAAAATAAGAAATAAACTTAACGAAAAATAATGAATTTTTAGATTTAAAAACAATAAAGAATATTTGTTTTGTTTTTATACAAATAAGAATAAAATTGGAATGTTTTTTTTGTTAACAAAACGATGTTTACTTTTAAAATATTAATTAAAAAAAGGACTAAACAGTAAATATTTAATTCTTTTAAGAAATTGTCACAATTTGTTAAAAATTTCTTTAAAAGACAACAAGTCCTTTAGTAAACATTTCAAGTTATTAAATTATTATTGACTTTTGTTTTATAATTTGTTTAAATGGTCCTTGTTTCTACTAAGTAAATAATAAACAATTAAAAAAAGATGATTTATTAGGGAAGATTTATGTTTACAGTCTCATGCCATGATATTTGGCAAAGGATTTGCAAAGGCAAAAGGCCAAGAAAATGGCCAATAGATGTACCACACCCACGCCGAATAAAACAGCAATTATTATTTCACGATGGGATATAATCCATTCGGTAAATACATCATAGCAGCCCTAAAATAATAAACAAATAAGAAAATATAAATAAAATCAAAAAGAAATTTAAAATTCCCACTAAAATACCTTTAAATAAAAACTATTTGTTTCATTGGGATTTGTCACACAACTGTCATCTTCGGGTAGTAAATTTTTAATATCCTTTAATCTGCAACAGGCCTCGGGAATGGTGTGATTACCTTTGCCATTCAACCAACCCGAAGAGGTTTCAAAATCACGATAATCCACAACGCCACAACAGCCAAAAGTGCTCATCATTTGATTCCACATAAGAGTAACAGCATCAGTGTGTTCAGCTGTTGTGTAGTATTTGGTAATGGTTGATTGTAGGAAACCCTTGCTTTCATTGCGTGCCTGTAACAGAAAATTTAAATAAGTTTGCTATCAAGGGATTTTGTTTTTTTAAAATTGCAATAATTACCGTTTCTTTGTAAAATGCCGCCAAGCCACCAGCAACGATTTCAGCAATCAATAGTAAGATCATGAAAACGCCATACTGAAAAATATCAAAAGAAACAAATTGGTCAGATTGGTTTAATTAACTTAAAATTAATTTAGTAATTACACCGGCCAACAAAACTTAAGAAAGAAGATTCGAAATCTAATACGACCTTAGAATGTTTACATCACATCAGATTTTACAGATTTCGTTTCTCGCCATATTTGGGACGTTATAACCGAATGAAAACACAATTATTCATAAATCTTTTATGTCAACTGAACGGCCAATCCATCGGCTTAAAAATAAAATCAATAGCTTCGACTATAATTTAGGCTATAGTCTGAACTATAGTATATTCTATAGTTTGGACTTTAGTTTAGTCTTTAGTCTGGACTATAGTTTAGTCTATAGTCTGGACTATAGTTTAGTCTATAGTCTGGACTATAGTTTAGTCTATGGTCTGGACTATAGTTTAGTCTATAGTCTGGACTATAGTTTTGTCTATAGTCTGGACTTTAGTTTAGTCTATAGTCTCGACTATAGTTTAGTCTATAGTTTGGACTATAATTTAGTCTGAACTATAGTTTAGTTTATAGTCTGGACTATAGTTTAGTCTAAAGTCTGGACTATAGTTTAGTCTATAGTCTGGACTATAGTTTAGTCTATAGTCTGGTCTATAGTGTAGTCTATAGTTTGGACTATAGTTTAGTCTATAGTCTGGACTATACTTTTGTCTATAGTCTGGACTATAGTTTAGTCTATAGTCTAGGTTAGTCTATACTGTGGAATACAGTTTGGTCTATATTCTTGACTATAGTTTAGTCCATAGTCTGGACTTTACTCTGAAATATAGTTTAGCCTATAGTTTGGACTATAGTTTAGTCTATAGTATGGACTATAGTTTAGTCTATAGTCTCGACTATAGTTTAGTCTATAGTTTGGACTATAGTTAGGTCTGAACTATAGTTTAGTTTATAGTCTGGACTATAGTGTAGTCTATAGTTTGGACTATAGTTTAGTCTATAGTCTGGACTATAGTTTAGTCTATAGTCTGGACTATAGTTTAGTCTATAGTCTAGGTTAGTCTATACTGTGGAATACAGTTTAGTCTATATCCTTGACTATAGTTTAGTCCATAGTCTGGACTTGACTCTGAAATATAGTTTAGCCTATAGTTTAGTCTATGGTATGGGCTGTAGCTTAGTCTAAAATCTGGCCTATAGTTAAGTCTAAAGTCTGGACTACAGTTGAGTCTATAGTCTGGACTATAGTTTTGTCTATAGTCTGGACTATAGTGTAGTCTATAGTTTGGACTATAGTTTAGTCTATAATCTGGACTATAGTTTTGTCTATAGTCTGGACTATAGTTTAGTCTATAGTCTAGGTTAGTCTATACAGTGGAATACAGTTTAGTCTATATTCTTGACTATAGTTTAGTCCATAGTCTGGACCTTACTCTGAAATATAGTTTAGCCTATAGTTTAGTCTATAGTATTGGCTGTAGCTTAGTGTATAGTCTGTACTATAGTTTAGTCTATAGTTTGGACTATTGTTTAGTCTATAGTCTGGACTATAGTTTAGTCTGAACTATAGTTTAGTTTATAGTCTGGACTATAGTTTAGTCTAAAATCTGGACTATAGTTTAGTCTATAGTCTGGACTATAGTGTAGTCTATAGTTTGGACTATAGTTTAGTCTATAGTCTAGGTTAGTCTATACTGTGGAATACAGTTTAGTCTATATTCTTGACTATAGTTTAGTCTATAGTCTGGACTTTACTCTAAAATATAGTTTAGCCTATAGTCTGCACTATAGTTTATTCCATAGTCTGGAATACAGATTAGTCTCGACTATAGTTAAGTTTGTACCCTGGAATATAGTTTAGCCTATAGTTTGAACTACAGTTTTGTCCATACCCTGGCCTATGCTTTAGTCTGTACTATAGCTTAGTCTATACTCTGGAGTGTAGTTAAGTCTATAGTCTGGTTTTGGTTAAGATATCCCGAAAAAGGAAGAAGACAGAACAGAGTTTAAACCTGTATTTTAAAGCCGATAGATGGGACTTGTGGATGATAAAACAAATTTTATAAATAAAGTAGTCAACGATCTTAATTTAACATCTCAAATATGTTCCAAAACGACGATTTTTCAGCACTGCTAAAGTATACTTTTGTCTCTGGGATAAAATTTGGTTGGCCTGTGTTTAACCCTAAATAACAAATAAAATTATAAATAATATGTATGAAAATAATCTTTTATCACCCCTAGAGACTAATTATAAATATTTATTCCTGTTAGGGAACTCTTAATCCCCAAACAAATGAAAAGTTGTTTTTTTTTCGAGAAAATGATTAAAAACTTTGCCAATTTTATAAATTTCTGTTCACTCAGCATAATTCACGTACATGTAAATAAAACTGACTTTAATGTCTGCTTAGAAAACTTAACACTTAAACCTAAAGAAAAAAGAAACCAACAAGTATCACACATTTTTATGGGCTTGGCATCATGTACTCCTAGTTTAACATCATATTGGCCAATGTTCACATCAACACCATAACCAGTCACACGGACGGTTGAACGGGCAAGACAGTGAGACAGACAGACAAACAAACCACCGCTCAAATAAACAATTGCTGCAGACATTAAACATAAATCAAAACAGGTGAATCTAATATGAATAAAAAACAAACAAACATATCAACAACATACAACGAATTGCTACCGCATTGTTGGAGGTGATGTGAAAGGAATGTACTTTACTATATTTATACAGTCAAGCACTGACAGAAATAATTGTTTAAAACAGTGTTAAACAAAAACCTGCGCACAGAGCGAAATTCAAAAATCTATTTTTTTTGCTTCTATATACATGATCAAACTATAGACTAGACTATAGATTAGACTATGGACTAGACTTTAGACTAGAATATAGACTTTGACTATAGGACTAGAATATAGACTACATTATATACTATACTATGGACTGCACTATAGACTAGACTATGGACTAGAATATAGACTAGATTATAAACTAGACTATATACTAGACTATAGACTAGACTATAGACTAGACTATAAACTAGACTATAGACTAGACTAAGCTATAGACTAAACTATAGACTAGATTATAGACCAGACTATAGACTAGACTATAGACTAGTCTATAAACTAGCCTATAGACTAGAAATAGTTTAAACTATAGGCTAGACTATAGACTAGACTAGACTAGACTATAGACTAGACTATATACTAGACTATAGACTAGACTATATACTAGACTATATACTAGACTATAGACTAGACTATATACTAGACTATATACTAGACAATAGACTAGACTATAGACTAGACTATAGACAAGACTATAGACAGACTATAGACTAGACTATAGACTAGACTATAGACTAGACTATAGACTAGACTATAGACTAGACTATAGACTAGACTATAGAAGACTAGAATAGATAGACTATAGACTAGACTATAGACTAGACTATAGACTAGACTATAGACTAGACTATAGACTAGACTATAGACTAGACTATAGACTAGACTATAGACTAGACTATAGACTAGACTATAGACTAGACTATAGACTAGACTATAGACTAGACTATAGACTAGATAGACTAGACTATAGACTAGACTATAGACTAGACTATAGACTAGACTATAGACTAGACTATAGACTAGACTATAGACTAGACTATAGACTAGACTATAGACTAGACTATAGACTAGACTATAGACTAGACTATAGACTAGACTATAGACTAGACTATAGACTAGATATAGACTAGATATAGACTAGACTATAGACTAGACTATAGACTAGACTATAGACTAGACTATAGACTAGACTATAGACTAGACTATAGACTAGACTATAGACTAGACTATAGACTAGACTATAGACTAGACTATAGACTAGACTATAGACTAGACTATAGACTAGACTATAGACTAGACTATAGATAGACTATAGATAGACTAGACTATAGACTAGACTATAGACTAGACTATAGACTAGACTATAGACTAGACTATAGACTAGACTATAGACTAGACTATAGACTAGACTATAGACTAGACTATAGACTAGACTATAGACTAGACTATAGACTAGACTATAGACTAGACTATAGACTAGACTATAGACTAGACTATAGACTAGACTATAGACTAGACTATAGACTAGACTATAGACTAGACTATAGACTAGATAGACTAGACTATAGACTAGACTATAGACTAGACTATAGACTAGACAGACTAGACTATAGACTAGACTATAGACTAGACTATAGACTAGACTATAGACTAGACTATAGACTAGACTATAGACTAGACTATAGACTAGACTATAGACTAGACTATAGACTAGACTATAGACTAGACTATAGACTAGACTATAGACTAGACTATAGACTAGACTATGACTAGACTATAGACTAGACTATAGACTAGACTATAGACTAGACTATAGACTAGACTATAGACTAGACTATAGACTAGACTATAGACTAGACTATAGACTAGACTATAGACTAGACTATAGACTAGACTATAGACTAGACTATAGACTAGACTATAGACTAGACTATAGACTAGACTATAGACTAGACTATAGACTAGACTATAGACTAGACTATAGACTAGACTATAGACTAGACTATAGACTAGACTATACTAAGCTGAGAAAACAAAATCGCCATATTTTTTTCAGTGTAGACTTACATATACAATTTTGTATTAAAAAAGGTACAATCAACTAAAATGCAAAATACTACGTAACGACAATACAACAAGACCAATCCAGCAACAACAGTTTGAATATAGATTAAAAAAATGTTCAAACATACAATGACCGTTAATTTGAACGCATACAAATTAAAAAGCAACGAAGCAAATCGTTTTATATATCTGACTATAGTTTTCCCATTCATTCATAACGACAGACTTGAAACATTCATAAATATCTGCGAATTGAGAGTTTTGTGAATCTTTATGTTAGAAGGAAGATATAAATTAGACATTGGACAAATGGAATGTGTAGCAAATACTATATAGACTTCATTTGCAACTAAAGATTTATTATAAAAATTGTTTAAAATTTTGGCGAAGGTTCTTTATTAAACTAAATTGAATTTTAAACTAAAGCAATAACCTTAGCATATATGTATTTCTTTTGTTGTATATAAATAGTGTAATAGATTTTATACTGATTATATGTTAGTTGTAGGAAACAAAAATGTGTAAGATGCGTGTTTCAGTTAGCAGGTGAAATAAATGAGGTGCTACCCATACAAATTAGTGCACTTAAGGTCTAACTCTATTATTTCATGACCTCTCAACATTTGGTTTTTATTGAATTTACCGTTATTGTGTTTAACAACTTTTGTTACAACTAAAAATTTTTGCTTTTTCACAAAAAATGTTTGCTATTTTTTCGGTTTGTCATTGATTACGCTTTATACAGTATATGCATTTTATATAGTTGCCGATTTTTGTTAAATACTTTTTAAAATAATTAAATATTATAGCTACTAGTAAAAAAACAACTATACCATGTTAAAATATACAAACATCTATGAATTTATTAATATGGCCAGAGGTACCAGTTTAAAAACGAGCACGGTGTTCTCAATAGCAACTGAATATGAAACGTATCTTGAATTGAAAATAAACAAGAAATAGTAGTACTAATAGCTAGATAGAAATCTCTGCATATGAACTGGAAATTGAACAACTAACAAACCAAACCAACCTACCATAATCGTATAAAAAGCCAATTGTTTAATTTTAAAACAAACAAACAAAACCCCGTCTAATGGACTTTGAAATGAATGTACTAAATGATACAGTGGGTGTTTGTCTATTAAAAATTAGTTATTAGAACATTTTCCAACGTTTTCATATATTTTTGTCCAAATTATACCACAATTACACAAATTTTTAAATCAGAGTTGAAAGTATACTTTTCTAAATTCAGTTTCAGCACTATTCAGTCCTCTAGCACTGGGTATACAGAGTCGGCACGAGCAAAAAACTTTTTCACTCTCTTTCGTCTATAGTTTAGTTAGTCTAGTCTATAGTCGAGTCTTAGTTTATCTTTAGTCTAGTCTTTAGTCTAGTCTTTAGTCTAGTCTTAGTCTAGTTTAGTCTAGTCTTTAGTCTAGTATTTAGTCTAGTTTAGTCTAGTCTTTATAGTCTTTAGTCTAGTCTTTAGTCTAGTCTTAGTCTAGTCTTTAGTCTAGTCTATAGTCTAGTCTATAGTCTAGTCTATAGTCTAGTCTATAGTCTAGTCTATAGTCTAGTCTATAGTCTAGTCAGTCTAGTCTATAGTCTAGTCTACAGTCTAGTCTATACTAGTCTATAGTCTAGTCTATAGTCTAGTCTATAGTCTAGTCTATAGTCTAGTCTATAGTCTAGTCTATAGTCTAGTCTATAGTCTAGTCTATAGTCTAGTCTATAGTCTAGTCTATAGTCTAGTCTATAGTCTAGTCTATAGTCTAGTCTAGTCTATAGTCTAGTCTATAGTCTAGTCTAGTCTATAGTCTAGTCTATAGTCTAGTCTATAGTCTAGTCTATAGTCTAGTCTATAGTCTAGTCTATAGTCTAGTCTATAGTCTAGTCTATAGTCTAGTCTATAGTCTAGTCTATAGTCTAGTCTATAGTCTAGTCTATAGTCTAGTCTATAGTCTAGTCTATAGTCTAGTCTATAGTCTAGTCTATAGTCTAGTCTATAGTCTAGTCTATAGTCTAGTCTATAGTCTAGTCTATAGTCTAGTCTATAGTCTAGTCTATAGTCTAGTCTATAGTCTAGTCTATAGTCTA